>NC_079136.1:45750593-46053807 GCF_945859705.1 Episyrphus balteatus
ATTCATCATCACTTTTCTTTGTGTCGATGATGGTTTTTTTTTGTCTTTTTGTACGCTCGCATTCTTGCCAGCACTTTCTAGCTATTAAAAAAATGCATTGTTAAGTGAGCCAGTTCTTCTATTTTTTCTCATCTTCAACATTACATAACAAAGAAGTGCCCTTAAACTCGAAACAAAACAAAAAAAAAAAAAACGATGTGCAAAGTACCTTCTTCCTTAAGTACGATGACACCTTCTTTTTTAAATCTTCTGAATGACAGCGTGTCGTGTATACACACATTTTTTGGATTGTCCTTTAGCAACTACTAAAAGTAATGTCTCCATTTTAAATGAAAGCAGGAGACAAAAAGAAAACATAAGCGCTTAGCCATTCGCACACTAAAGATAGATAAATAGAAGAAAGGATCCTAACGAGTCAAGTTTTTCTTTCTCCTTCTCCAAAGAGCGAAAGCATTGAGGTCTAATGTGTGGATTTAGTTTTCTTTGGAGGAAAAGGGTCCTTTTTACTTTGAAGGTTTGGAGTGAAGATTTATTCGATTCAATGACAACAAGAAAGTGTGATTTATTGTGATGAGGAACTAATGTCGACGGCTTTTCTTTTGAAGACATTTTTACACTAACAATCTCATTTTGCGATGTTATAATGTCCAGATACTTTGTGGAGAGGAGTTTTAATAATCGATGTGACGTGTAAGTTTGTGCTAGGGTGAAGCTTGAACACGAATTATATTGAGATTTTTAGGAGAAGTCAAAGGAAATATTTGGAAATATTGCTTTGGGTGAAGGTTTGAAAAAGTATTGTTAAGTCCACTAACTGTTGGTCGTTTTGTAGATTACTAGCTTAATGTTTTGAGTTATTCTAAAAAGACTAGGTTAAGGGTAATTGAAAACTCTACAAAACTAGGGTCAATATTGTAATATTGTTCATTAAAAAAGCTCATAATAATAATCAATTAATTGTATCGTACTATGAACTTGGTTAATAACACAACCCCAAAATTTACTGACGACTCTTTGACAATAGTACCTACCTACATAAAACGTCGAATAATGAATGGCAGAGCTTAGCATTAACGTTTAATTTGTAATAAATAAAGGAATCAAAAGGATGCGCGACAAATTCTTTCAGAGTAAATACCATTGTTTGTTAACGAAATTTTTATCTCAAAAGTCTTGTTATAGGTAAGCTATAACAGCTTTGCCAAACAAATTTTTCTCAAACAAATTTTTGCTAAAAAAATTTTTTCGTAAAATGTACTTTACTTTTAATTTGGTCGACACTTAAAAAAAAAAAAACTAATATCAGTTATTTTACCTAAGTATGCTAGTTTTTCTGAGCAAACCCAAAATTTGTAGTTCGAATGGTTTTTGAGTTATTGAATTTTCCACTTAAACAAGTTGGACAAAACCTAAAATGATTTAAAAGAGAGATTGACACAATTCCGAAATTCTGAATCCAGAAAACCCAGAATGCAAGACCCAGAAAAAACCCACAAGCCTGAAAACCCAAAATCCGGTGATCCTGGAATTCCACAATCAAGAACGACCAGATTCCCGCAAATAAAACAGAAAAGTAAAAACCTCTTCAAGATTTTCTGTACAGAAATATTGTTTTTAGGCCCTTCATTCTCTGTTTACACTAAAGATTATTTTTCCGAAATCTAAATCCCGACAAATTATGTAAAATGAAAAATTTTGTGCAACTTTTTTTATTTTATATATCATTTTTCAAAATTTCGAGATCCTATTCGGGATGTTCAATTTCCTGGATTTTGTATTTTCGGAATTATGAGCTTCGGAATTTTCGAATTTCTAAATTTCTGGTTTTTATGATTTTGGATTTGCGAGTTTTGGGATTTCGTTGGCATCAAAGTTTGTAGCTTTTTAAATACTATAGCTGTATAGGGCACATATTGGTTTCTTTTTTTTTTTTTACTTTTTAATCAAAACCAAAATTACGTTGATGAAGATTAGTCCAAAAAATTGAGTCTCGTAATTCCGTCCGTACGTCTGTGCGTCCATCTGTACACATTCCACAGTCTGAACGATTATACGGATTTCGTTTAAATTTGGTTTTTCTAAACCTCCCATACAATTTTTTAAGTTTTTGCTATTTTCTCGAAAACTGATCTAACGATTTTGATGAAAAAACACACGTAATATTATGAAAATTGGAATAAAACTTGCTACATTTTTTTTTTTTTTGAAAAAAAGTCAAATACCTACCAAAAAAAGTTGTATTCATTGAACAAAAATTTGTCCTCCACGTTGGCTCTTCACGTATATATCAACCAAATTTCTTTTAGGTAAATTTATATGGAGACAGTTTTTAAATGGTACCATTACATCACATGAAAAATTTTTGCATTTTGTTTAACTTGATAAAATCGTTATAAATACTATATGGGAATAAAATAAAATACACAACTGGGTCCCATTTACTTCTTCTTATGTTAAAAGTTGCTTGTAATATTTAAGCTTTTTAATAATACATGATAAAAGATGTTTTTAAGATGTTTTTAAAAAATCTTAATAAATAATATAAAAATTGGTTTGAAGTTAAAAACTATCTCCCTAAATACTTTGCGTTCAAAACGAAGTATGCCATTTAAAATTTTGATTTTTTTTTAATATCGTCAGAAACGTTATTTTGAGAAATAGGTTTTCTTACATAAAATTTTCAAATATCTTATCAAAAAAAATATTGGTTCCATTTAAAAGAAAATATTAATTTACACATAAAAACAAAGTTTTAATGAAATTCATTAATCCGTTTTCAAAAAATTTATTTTTCTTAAAAAAAATTTTCAAACTGTTTTTAAAAATTAAAAAGTATTTTTTTTTTTTTTTTAATTTTAACATGGAGGCTACAACAAAGTTTTTGTACCAAATTTTTCCAACCCAGCAGAAAAGATATATTTTTTTTTGCTCTTTTAAAATTAATGATCCACAAATCAGTCTTTTTCATACTTTTTGCAACTGCATCCGAGCAGTTGTTGTCCTTATTTGCCTGCATTATTCGAATAAAAAAGCGTACTCAACGATTTTCTTTTCTAAAACCTTACAAATCTTTGTAAAATTCATCATCTTTGAATTTTTATGGAAAACCCTCTTGATTATTTAAAAAAAATTGTTTCTTTAAAATCCTCTTCAATTCGCGCTTGAGGTGTTTCGAAAGCATATAAAACTGTAGTGCTGCACCAACAAGCGAGAGCGACCACCATAGTACGCATAAGACCTTGCCATTTCCATATGACTTTAATGGCCCATAAATTAAATAAAAATATTCATGAAATTTATAGCAGCAACGCGGTTCGAGTTTGCTCTTCCTCCCACTTTTCAGAGTGTTTGTTTGGTCCTAAGTGAGGGTGTTTGGTCCTTGGTCGCGAATGTGTGCCTGGTGCCTGTGCAACTCTGGCATAAATATCTATTTGAAGAAGATTACACTGCTTGGGTAACTCTTGTAAACATAGGTCCTTGTGGAATTGTGGATGTTGAAGAGAAAATACTCATGCTGTATAGAAGTGTATAGTATTTTCTTGTGAAGATGTAACAAATAATAGAGATTTTCTTGTTTTTTTTTTCGTGTGATTTATGTGAGTTGACAAGAATAAAAGAAATTAAGAGAAAAGAGAAATACAAAGTCGTATTATAAATGTGGCAGTTTTTTTGTTTTTTGAAGCTTAAATCATAATGGTCTTGAGATTGTAAGAAAAGAACTATAAATGGTTAGTTTTTGTTGAATACAATTGAAAGTAAAAAGTACACATTTTTAAGTTGAGAACTTAAAACTAAATGCACAATATTTTAATTAGAAGTTTGTTTTGTAATTGTTTTGTAAGAATTTAAAAAGGGGACGGAAATAAAATCGATTCATACTAAAGTTTTAAAAGTTTAAATACTTTAAAGTTTTGATGAGATTTTTTTCTTGTTAAACAGAGACCAATAATTAGATTACAAAAAAGAGCAAGTTTTTAAGTGGGCTCAGTTTTCCCCCAATGAAGTTGAAGGTATAATAAATTAAATTTTGCTAATGAAGGCCCTGTAGTCAATGAAGATTCAATTTTTTTTTTATATTAATATTTTGAACTGGAGCAATACGAAAAATTCATCAATAGTATCTGTTTGAATATCCATAGACTCTAAATAAAAAAAAATTCCTGAAGAGTGAACTTCTTAGATCCATTTTTTTTTTGTTTTGTTTTTTTTTTTGTGGAAAAACATTGTGTTACAAGTTTTGTAGAGCTTGTCTCCACTGATGTAAAAATAGTCGCAACAAATCCGTACTGTATTTAGGACCAAAAATCGGATTTTTGAGTTTCAGCTGTTGGAGATATTATGGTTTCGTCAATTTTGACCTGTTTTTATCTTATTTTAGAAAAAAGACATTCAAAACTTGCCGATGTGGTATAAAACATAGGGTTTATGGTTTATAAACTCGAAAATTTCAATGTAATACAGTTTTTTGACATAGATTTTGAACATATACTCGAACTAGATCTTTAATTAATATTTTAACTATACCTACAAAATATTTTTGGCGAGTGAAAATTCCAAAATGGCAGAAAGATAAGTGGATGGAAAAGCGGTGGCAGAAGGGCCCAAAGTGGTCAATTTTTTTTCAATTTTACTGACTCGGAAATGGCTGCCATTTTGCAAGTGTGTTCCTAATGGTATGTAGTGACAAAATTCAAAATGGCAGAAACCAGACTTGATGGGTCCTATTCTTTTTTCAATTTTTTACTTCAGAGAGTGCCAAAATAAAACTTTTATTTAAAAAAAATATTTTTTTTTATTTTAGGATTAAATACAATTTCTCAAATAACTTTCAACCAAATACTAAAATGTCGTACAGTTTTTGAAAAAAAAAAAAATAATTTCTAAATTCAAAATATTTACCTTTTTTTTAATTCTTTTTCTTATTTTATTTTTTTTTTTTAAGGTTACTATAATATCAAGCACTGCTTTTCAATTTTCCAATCAAATTTTAATCAATGCCTGAAAAGCAAATGCTAAAATATCATACAGTTTTTGAAAAAAAAATTAATTTTTAAGCTCAAAATTTTTAATTTTTTTGCATTTTTATTATTATTTTTTTTTTTTTAATTTTACGATATCAACTACTTAATATGAAATAATGAAAAATAATTTTATCAGATTTTTTCTTTTTTGAAATATTTTTCATGAGTCAATTTTTTATTAAAATTCACAGTCTGGACAAAAATAGTATATAATGAGTCTTTTTTTAACTTTAAAATCGATTATTTCAAAAACAATTTATTGAAATATATATTAATTTAAAAATTAGAATTAAATGTACAATTCTGCCTTTCGGAAATGGTATCATTTATAACTGTAAGTGTTGCCGTTGTTTTTTTAATAATTTTTTTAATTTTAATAATTTTTTTTTTAGAAAATTAGCCCTCACTCCTAAAGGGGGGGGGGGAAGATAGACCCCCCTCTCCCATAGTAAAAAATGATTGTATTGAACTCCTCTACAAAAAACCTGTATCAAAAAACGTTCGAATTTCTGTATCTGAGTTAAAATCGTAAAATTTTTTTTTCTAAGCCAATTTTGAACTGGTTTTCATAAAAAATACCTCATTTGATTTGGAAATAATTATTATTTTTGAATATATTTCTAAAATAGAATGTTTTTGTGAAAATATATACTTTAATTTGATGTCGAAGTTGGGTAAATGCCAAAAGAAATGGAATTTTTGAACTTTGACAGCTTATACATTCTAGGTGGTGTAACTGAGTTGCATGTTTTATACATTGTTGAAAAGATATATTTATCTCCTATCAGAAACTGTAAAAAAATCGAAAATGAGTGGTAAAAATTTGACGAAGCTAGATTTTTGTCTATGGGTGAAGGTCAAAAAAACCGTTTTTTGCCCCTAACTTCAGATTTTGGGGGTGTTAGGGACTTTTTAAATACCGTTTCGTAATCAGTGCGACTAGCTCTACAAAACATGATAGGTCTCCGTCCGCGTATATTTTGAGTGCTACACCGTGTTTATATTCTAGAAATTTAGTACGCATTTTTATTTAATATTTAAAAGAGTGGTATTTTATTGAAACATTAGATATAAAACTAGGATGAGCTAAATGATATCATAAAACTTCAAGAAAACTTGAGCAAAAAATAAGTTTTTTTACCAAAAGAAAAGGATTTTTTTTTTTTTAAACTTGTAGTTGATGGAATATCGAACTTTCGAAAAAATAAAGTGTTATTTTTAGAATTTTTTTTTTTTTTTTCAGAAACTGTACGACATTTTAGCATCTGGTTTTCAGTCATTTATTAAAAATTAATTACAAAATTGAATTAAATTGCCAAAATATGAAAAAAAATTTAAAAAAAAGTTTAACATTTTTGAGTTTAAAAATCATTTTTTTCCAAAATGTACGATATTTTAACATCTAAGTTTCAGTAATTGATTAAAAAATTTAATTAAATTATGTAGGTTCCAAAAGCAGTTTAAAAAGTTTAAAAATTTTGAGCTTACAATACAAAATTTAAAATTTTCCATTTAATGGAGACTTTAAATTTAAAGGAGTTTGAATAAATTGGGTCTAAGTAAGTTAACGCAACATTAACTTTAAGTGTAAATTTAATTCTAAACATGACAAAATGTAAAAGTTACACCTCGTTTTAACAAAAATATGGAGCTCTCATACCAGTATCTTTTAGTATTAGGTAGTATTTTTTTCCGAAATTCCGCGGTGGATAGACGTCAATTAGATAATAATAGCGAAAAAAGTTCTTTAGTTAGGTATTACGGTTTTTTTAAATTTCAACTGCTTAGTCTTCCGGTACAATCTTTAGTCTAATAGAATCCCAAGTTTTGAAATTACCTATCAAAATCAAAGGAAATGCTTGAAATGAACATTTCACGTTAAATTCGGGAGAAAAAAAAAGTGTTTCTCAGCACTTCCAAAAGAATGGTGGCTATCCAACTGCTTTAATGTTTATTAAATTTATTAAACATTTTATATACAGCGTATATTTTGTATTTGTAAACATTCCGTTGATGATAAAAATAAAAATATTTATATTATTTTTAATGTCAACAATAGGGTAAGCGGGGGTACATTTGACACCGGGCACATTTGACTTTGCGTTTTTCGGTATGATCGTGCGCTTAATTAACAATAGTTTGGATGAAGAAAGAAGCTTAGTTTGATTTAAAGAAATTTTGCGAAATTTCGCAGTCTTTCATTAACTTTTCTCGAAATACCACGTGTTTTCGTGTTTTGTGTATTTCTGATCTAATTTTTAACCACCGGTATGTAAGCGATTTCTGAACCTAATAAAACAGTTTTTTTAATGGTGAATCAATATTTTGATAGCACTAAGCTTAAAATTAAGTAAATTAAAACCAGCTCTGTAAAAAAATAGTATTAGTTATTGAAAAAAAAAAGAAAAACAGTTCTGTAGCTCCTTCGGGGCACCTTTGACTTTTGCAATGTGTGCACAGTTTTACGTTGATTTTGGGGAATTATATATTAAATAAATTATTTAAAAATAAATCGACATCGATTAATTTTGATTAAGATTTAAATGGAGAGATTTTTTGAAATATTTTATGATTTTTTGTTTTTTCTTCTTCTTTTTAGAAAATAAATTTTTTGATATTGTTTAGTAGATTGTTTAAAACCAAAAATTAATCTTTTTTCTAACTAAACAATAGACAAGCAAGATTCGCTGATAGTTTTAAAAATATAATGCACACGATGTCTGGTTTAATTCACCATTGTCAAATGTACCCCTTTTAAAGTCAAATGTGCCCCGGTCCTGGGGCACTTTTGACAAAATGACTTTTTTTAGAAAACATTATTTTTTTAAATGTTGTAATATGGTAAAACAAAAAAATTTACTGTTAGTATAATCTTGAATAGTCAATTAATCAAATACAAAACAAAACATTGGAAAAAATTAATAGTTTTCGAAAATACAGACCTTTAAAAACTAAGTGTCAAATGTACCCCCTTCTCCCCTAATATTATTCACTTTTTAAAATCTCATCCAAATTTCAAAACCTTTTAAAAGATCATATTAAATTTAATGAAGAGTATGAATATAATGAATATACATAAAATTATAAAAAAATATGTCAACCATCTCGGAGAGAACACCCTGTGTAATTTACAATTTTAATTCACATGATGTTTTTAAATAAAAAACACTCCTCACGGAATTCTTGAAGGTGTTTCTTCTTTTCTTATTAATTCTAACACCATAAAAACATACAAAATATGACAACCTGTTAACATGCAAACAGCGCAAGTACATACAACCCATACTCCATACATTAAATTTATGCTCAGTTTTGATTTCGAATGTGTAAAAAAGATATCAAGGTTGAATAGAGGCTAACCATTGAGATGTACAACATGGAGCAGATACATATTCAAGTCAAAATGGTAACTAGGTCAGGGTTGTAATAATTTTTCTGAGTTACAGCTTCGGAATGGGTAATATTCTGTGAATTTGGTTAACAGAGAGAGGGAATACAAATTCTTATATATTTTTTTTTTTACATATTTATGTTTTTTTTTTTTGTTTTGTTTTGCCTGATAAATGTTAAGTAACTTCTGTTGTTCGTGAATTGGAAAGAATATTTTTGTTTAAGGATTTAACCTTAGAATTTTGAGAGGGTTTTTAATTTTCTGAAAGGAGGATTTTTATTCATGCGAGAAAAGCAATGAGGGGGATATTGTGAATTGTGATTTTTTAATGGCTTGATGTTTTTAACTTGAATTGAGTGTAAAAGTGACGTATAGAGAGTGTAGCTCCTTTTGTATGTTATTTATAATCGCGTCATAAAAAAGAAAATATAAGATTAACAGGATCTTATTTAAATGAGTTATTAAAGGATCTGGCAGACCAAAAAAACCATCACTGTATTAAAAATTTTTGTTCAAATATTCTCAACAAAAACAAATATTCAAAATCATTTTGTAATCAACATTATTTTGAAGATTCAATTTCAAATCAGCGAACCTTGGAAATGGCTTTATAAATATTCAAAATTTAGGTTATTAGGGTAAAAGGGTACAAAACGAACAAGTTGAACTCCCAAGTTGAACTCTATCGGTAAGCTCTCAACCCCAAAAACGCAATCAAAACATGTTAGATTATTTAAAGCCGACAAATTTTCCAAATACCCCAGATACATTTTATACCTTCATAAATTGTAAAATTTTTTTGAAAAAAAAAAATAAAAAAAAATATTCAATTCAACCAAATTCACTTAAGTTTTTTTCTGAAAAAAACCCGTTAGATTGGTTGAGTACCAACGATATAGCTACATCGAAAATACATTTTTATGGTGATTTTATATATACGCGTCAGAATCATCCTTCTAACCGTATATTTAATAATTCAACGTCATGTCCTTTAACCCTCTTAGTCTTTCGTAGAATTTTCGGTTTAGCCACACATTTATACATTTATATACATTTTTGAGAGCCGAGTATGAATGTGTATGTCCTGTCTAATCTATCCCAGAGTATCTTTCTACCCACATTCAAGCAGCAGCATGAATGTCCTTGCAAGTTCATTAGACAGGTGTGTGCTCAGCTCAGTGACATGTGGCATAGAAACATGAGAAGTGATTTCAGTGCAGAGGTGAAAATGATATAGTGGACAAGCTTTTGCATGTATGTGTGATATTATTCATTTCAATTTTTAAAGGATAAGGATATATACATTTTTTAAAGGCTTCTCACATCTACATTTACAATATTCATACAAATAGGACATGGAGACTAAAAAAGGATATAGAAAGTTTAGAATGACGAGTTTTAGGCTATTTCGATATCCCTTTACTCTTACATTTTCACTTTTTACACATTCAAATATTTGTGTGCATATGTGTAAAAAAAAAAGAAATACTCATTGGCTTTTAGGATTTATGTTTTCCTTTCTAACTGGGCTATTGATTGGACATGCTGGGGTTCTTTCATAAAATCTCTGCTATTTTTCTATATCTACTACACAAACAATTGACTCAACTATTGGACATAGCAGAGAGAAATTATTTGATTTGAAAAACGATTTTTTCTTTAAAATTTTTCCCTTTTGCTTTCAATTCGTTTTGCATGTTATGCAAAAAAATACCGATGAAGTACAAAGGATATTATAATGGAGTAAAAAAAAAAACTATGGTATTCGTTTAAATTTGTGAAACATGTTAATCGACATCTAAAAACAAAGCTTTCAAAAAATTCATTTGTCCGTTTTCATAAAATCACACGTATAGTTTTTAATTAAAATCGTTATAGCCGATTTTGAAAAAAAAAAAAAAACATTTTCCAATTTCATCATATGGCAAGTATTGTTATTTCTGATGTCCCAAGAACTTACTCTTACACTATGTTTCCACCTGCTCTAAATCCGTAATTTAGCTTAGTATGTAGATTTAGAATAAATCTCAAGATTTATTAAATAATTTACTTAGCTAAATCTCGAATTTAGAGTAGGTGGAAACGTAGTATTAAAATGAAAGTTGCTTAAATTTTAAAGACAGGTTCTTCAAAGGTAAAAAACAACATCATAAATGAATGAAAAATGTATGCAATTTGATTTCTTTTATTAAGAAATACGATTTTTGGAGACTCTCCAGAGGGGTTTTTGGAATTAATTTTTTTGGACCAAAAATAACGGTACCTGTCACATAAAAATTTCAGAAATGTTTAGTTTCTCAAAAACGGCTCCAACGATTTTGTTAAAAAAAAAAAAATCGGATATTGGTTTTTTGGCAAGCTCTACCTATCTTATGATGAAAGAATGAAGAGGAAGTACCGTTGAAATCAATATTAACGGTACCTCCCATAGAACGGTATTTTTTCAAATCTGATTTTCTTTCAAGCTACCAATTTTAATAGGAATTCAAAATAAAATTTTGAAATTTTTTTTTTTGAAAAACCAAATTTTCGAAAACGGGATATTGATTTTTATTTGAAATTTTGGTTTTAGATGTTGATCAATTTTATTTTGGAATTTTTTTTCAAAAAAATTAGGTATTAAGAAAATAAGTTTTTTAAAAAACCGCTCAATTTTATTTTGGAATTTTGAAGTGAAAACTTCTTTAGTATCGTAGTGATTTGAAACAAGATGAAACGAAAAACTTTTTTGTTTTAATAGATAGATGAATGAAATTTATACAGTAGATAGGTAATTTAATAAATTATGATTGTGCAAAATTTCAATTAATTTCATATTCAAAATTAAAATTCTGGGATGACGGTGAAAAGATGCTCTTTTTCTAAACACGTTATATCTTTTGATCTAGAACACATAACAAATTTATTTAACTTTAATACGCATGCTGATAATATTACCTTTCATTTAATATACCACACATAACGGTACGTTCTCTACAAGTTATATAATATTTAATTGAAAAACTTGAAAAATACCTCAAAACACCTGTGAAGTTGTTGCCGATGACCAGAGGAAGTACCGTAATCTCAGTTTGAAATTTTGACATGGTTGGCTATTAAAAATTCTTACTTTTTTTGTAGGCATGGTAGAAATATGATTAAAGCGTCATATAAAAGGTGAAATAATAATGATATAAAATTTATTATAGGTTGTCTTTTAAAAAATGGATTTAATAGCGTTAGAAAGAAAAGAGATTGATTGTTTTGCTTTTTTTATGAAAACTAATTGGGTTAGAAAAATTTTAGCTCTGTTTGTAGATGTTGTATAGACATGGTCAATATAAATATTTTGTATTATTGTAGTTTGTCATATATAAAAAAAAGTGATGGAATAAAAAAAAGTTATATATTTTTAATTTCTTTTAAATGATTTTTAAGGTTTCACTTCAAGCACGTGTTTACGGTTTTCAATTTTTTTTTTATTCCTTTTTTTACAAGAATTAAAATGGCATACTTGGTTTTGTGTTAAAGATGATTTAAAACGATGTTTAAGTATAAAAACAGATTTTATTTATTTTTTTTTTAATTATCAAAAATATGCTTTAATAAAATCAAATTATAATTTTTCCTAATTTTTGTTCATAAAAAGCTTTAAAATAGGAGCTACTTTTATCATAAGAGCAAGGGGTCGCACCCCTAGACTAAAAAAAGAAAACAGTCCTTACACAAAATTCTCTGCGGTAAAAACGAGTACAAAGTTGGCAGAGAAGTATTATTTTAAAAATTGGATCAACAATTTTGACATAATACCATTTGAAAAATTTCACCACTAAATCATTTAACATTCAGGGTAAATCTTCTAAATCAACGCCCATTAGCAATAGACTATGGCAATCGATATCAAAAGAGTTTTTTTTTTTTTTCTAACAATTTATTAAAGTAGGTCGAATTTTAAATACAAAAAAAAAAAACTAAACAAAACAAAACACTTCTATGGCAATGGTTATGAAGATGACCCTTGAGCTTTGAATGAAACAAAACAAACAAATTCCTAGAATTCATACTTCATTTTTACATTCCAAAAAAAAAAAAAAATTATACATTCCATGCACGTGGATAAGTTTTCATTTGAAAAATGGAGAAAAATTGAAATTCTACATTGCAATTCCAAAAGAAAAACCCAAGTTTATTATGCTGGAACAAATTGAAATATTTTTTTCCCCCTTTCGTTTGGTTGTACATTCTGATACTCGTAATTAAAGGGCAACTTCTGTGAACTCGGAATTATATTTCGTGGAACTTGTGTAGCTTTAAAAAATAATTTTTTTTTTCAGATAAATTTTACGTAGGCAGATCTTTTTCGTTATAATTGAAATGAAAAACCACCAAAAAAAAAAACTGCACTTGCATCCTTATTTTATTTTATGATACTCTTAATTAAATCTATTCTTGATGCGCTTCCTCCAGAGATGAGTCGGTTCTCAAAGATAAATATTCATTTGTCATAATGATTATCATAATTATTCACCCTTCGTTATGAAGCTGGATTTATTGAACTTAACCAAGCTCAAGAGCTTCCTTGTGCAATTATACAATGCTATATGATGACGATGAAGCCTCCCGCTGCCGCCGCCGACCAAAGCATGTATATGGAAGTTCTTGCAACAATAATGATGATGAAGAGAAGAATACAAAAGGACATTGTCTAACAAAACACACGAGATATCCTCTAACCAACAGTTGTCACCTGCTAGAGAACTAAAAGGATGTAGGTGGGTACTACTACTGTCTCTATACAAAGCGCCAGCTGCTGCCACTATAGGTTTTTCCACATGCTCCATGCAACGTTCATGAAGATGCGCGCGGTTTTATGCAACAAAAAAAGGATAAGGTTATGGTGGTTATATGTGCCTTTGGGGCATTTACTTGTTCTTAAATTTCTATTGTCCCTTTATTCTATTGTTATGAGTATGGATGAGTTGTAGTCTTTTTTTTTATTTTTTGTCAAGTCCTTTACGAGCTTTTGTACTTTTTCCTACCCCCGGTATGGGACACACATTTTATGTATCTCCCCCTTCTACTCATCTGCAAGTGCTGTTACAATATATTTCCATAAAGAGCGCATTTGTCAAGGTGTTTTCATAACAGATTTGGAGTTTCCTTATTTTTTTCCATAAAGAATTACATTTCATGCGGGTATTTTATGGGAATTGCAATGTGGTGGTTATCTTTTAGTTAACTTATGATTTTTTGTTAGGTATTTGATTTCTTTTTTAACTCTTAAGAAAATTTGAAAATGAAAACTTTTTTTGATTAATTTATTATTTGAAGTTGAAAACCTACGGATTTAAAGAAAAAAAAAAACGGTTTTTATAGTTACACGAAATGAATATATTTGTTGCTAGAAAATCTAAAGCATTTCAAAATTCTACCTACAAGCTTTTAGATATAGCTACACAGAGATAAAATAACGCAGGATAACTTTGCATCTGGTATATTTAACTATCTTTATTGTATGACCCTGAAAGTAGCAGTCAACAGAGAAAAAAAATCTTTGGCAGCGGATATCTAAGAAACAAGAATAAAAAATGGATTTCTGTAAATGGCGATTTGTTGTAATTTTGATTTTGAATATGTGCCATTTTTTTTTTTTTTTTTGTTTCGGTAATGTGTAAAATTTTACAATAAAAATAAAACTCTGGCAAGCTCTCCTGGGCTAACGAATGGACATTATTTAATGAAATTGAAACAGTATACTTACTTTTCAAAACTCTAAAAATGTGCTATTTCTTAGTTTTTTGATTTTTTGCTTAGGTCATTTGGCAGCTTATAACTTCCTCAAAAATGACTATTTTTGAGTTAATAAAAAATATACATAAAGTATTTTGAATGATCTACATGTGCTATTTTTGAGATTTTAAAATTTTGTAATCAGTGATTTTAAATTTCAAAAAAACTAATTTTTAAAAGTTTGGCCGCGAATATAAAAGCCAATATATAATATGCATGTATTTGTTTTTTCAAAACCTACATGTGCTATTTTTTAGATTTTCAAATTTTGAATTTTTGAATATTAAATTAAAAAAAAAAAACTTAATTTTAAAAATATTATTAAAAAAAAAAATATACATACATTAGGGTGGACCAAAAAAAATTATTTTTCATTATTTTGATTTGCTCTATCGATAACTTGTTTTCTCGATACAGAATAATGCTACCCTAATTTTTTCAGAATTTTTCGATGATGTTTAAGGGTTGCGCGCACCCCTTTATTAAAAAAAATAAGCTCTTTTAGGTCCAATTTATTCACACTCCATTAAATTTAAAGTCGCCATTAAAAAAGGGAAATTTTAAAATTTGTATGCGATTTGACAGTTTTATAATTTTTAATGGAGCCTTTAAAAATAATGGAGAGTGAATAAATTGGGCCTTAGTTTTTAATTTTTTTAAAGCTTAAATAATTTTTTAATCGAAAAGCTGTTTGAGTAAAAAGTATTAAGTATCAATAGATCTACTTACCTCAATTTTTCTTTTAAAAAAAAAAAATATTTTTGAATGTTTCCAAGGCGTTAGATAAATGCTGGGAAAAAAGCCTTAAAACTATGTTTTACTGTTTTTTATAACGGTTAAAATTATTTTTATCGTATTCCTTATCTTTTTTCATTTATCTTAAGTTTCATTTAATAAGCCAAAGAGAAACTAAACTTAATCTAAAGTTTAAGTCACTGGTCACAGAATTTCTGCCACAAGAACCAAAATATATTCTTCTGAAGGCTTTCGAGTTGCTGAACTCAAATCCGCAATCGGAAAAATTCTATTAGCCTCCGTTCTTGAAATATAACCGTTATAAAAAAAAACCCTTTTTTTGCATTTTATAACGGTAATATTTGAAGAACAAAGGCTAATAGAATTTTCTGATTTTGGATTCGAGTTCAGCAGCCCAAAAACCTTCAGAATAGTATATTTTGATTCTTGTTGCAAAAAAAGTTTAATTCGGTTGGCCAGTGTTGTTTCTGATTCAAAGACCGCTACTTAAATTTTAAATATCTCGGGCAATAAAAGAGATATCGGAAAGATTTAAACATTTTTTGAAAGAATAAAACTAGCTCTTATAGGCACCGTTACAAATTTATTCATAATAAATTACTCCACATAAAAACATAACCTCGAAAACAGCCAAAATTACGTATAAACGAAGGCCAATCAAATTTTTCTGACTTCAGATTTGGATTTAGCACCCCAAAAACTACTAGAAAGTATATATTTTGGTTCTTGTGGCAAAAAACTTGTTGACCAGTGTAATTTTTGTTTTGAAAAAGGCCATATTCCAAAGGTTTTAACCGTGTACTTATAAGATAGGTACAAACAACACATTCTTACAAGAGCGGTTCAAACTGGTCTTAAAAAGGTCTTTATTAATTGAAACCTACAAGGCTTCCTCTAAACATTTCTACAAAGCCTTAAAGTGACCTCCTTTTTTTCCAAAATGATTGACTTGCATAATCAAACCTTAAAGTATGTATACCTGTACAAACTATGGCTAGAGAAAAATGGGCCTTATGCAAGCCAAATTGTTATTTGGACAATTTTTTGATGAATTAACAAAGAAAACAGTAATGGACCCAGAATAGATCCGTGTGGACAACCATTATGAGCAAGCAGAAACGAAGATATTTTAATACTTATAAAACGATTTGCATTCGGTTAGTCATAGTTATAGTTATAGTTCAAAAATATTGTCAGTTCATCACAAAATTATACATATTAATTAGGAATTGATATAAAGACAAAAGCTTTAGAAAAAATAAGTAATGTTATCAATCACATCAGTTGAGTTGGTCCAAATACTTGTCTAATATCGTACCAAGCTTCCAACATAGCGGAATTGCAGATGTTTCCGGAACAAAAACTTTATTTATAATGATAGTCTATATAAATATTTGTTCACTAATATAATCTTTAATCTTTAAAATACTTGTGTTGAAAACACATAAATCAACTGAGTAAATAACTATATTAAAATAAATTGCAAATAATCCCACCAACCGAAAAGTTAAACAAAATCAATAATAATAAAATAGAAAATCAAAATCAAAATACTGATTTAATTGATAAAATTAAAATCGATGACTTAGCATTTCAATAAGCAATTAATAAATCAATCAATCAAAAAGTCTATTTTGAACAATCGACGCAATTATAACAAAAATGATAGAATTTCACATTTGAACACACACAAATGCACAAAACAAATAAATTTCAAAAAAAAAAAAAAAAAATTAAATTAAATTCCATCAATCTGGAACACATTACGAAGCGAGAGTAGTAGATATTTGTATTATCAGTCAAACCATTATACAAAGTCATTACCACAAAATTGCAACATTTCAATTTGCACAAAATTTGTGTATACATCCCACTAAAACTTGTATTTGTGTATGTTATGCAAATGTACCTACAACATTTTATACAACTTCTGTGCAGTGAAACCAAAATATAATCAGAGAGTCCAGTTCGAGCGAATTTCCCAAATTAACGTTATCGAAATGTTTATTTCGAATGTAATTTTAAAACAATTTGATGCAGTGGCAAACCACACTGACTCTCAACTATGCTTTACAGATTCTTATATCTCTCACAGACTTGTTTGTGGGGGTTATGCGTATGCAAGTGCATTTGTATGTATATCCTACATGGAATTGGGCTAACCATAATTGTGACTATTTGATTTTAAGCATTGTTAAATTTGAAAAGCACAGAAGCGTGATCTACTTAATAAATATATTTTGCATTTAGAGTTCCCTAGGAGAGGTTATGTTTAATAATTTTCTAACTATGACAAGAACAAACATGGGTGGCTCTTACTGCACGCGCTTGAACTCATATAGTCAATACCAATTTTTTACAAAAATTATTTAAAAAAATATGAATTACAATTTAAGTAATTTTAATATTATACACATTTTAAAATACATTATTCATATTTTTTTTGACGTGATAACGTCTTATTAATCGATGAACCATGGCAGCCACCACAAAAAAGTGACGCCATTTTCTAACGTTACACTCTCGCACTTTCGCAGTGCGGCAAAAAATTTCAATTCAAAATTAAAAATAAACTATTAGAGATACAAAAATCTTTTTAGCTTATTTGAAAGATAATAACTTAAAGCTTAATCCAAATGAAGGATTTTTAAAAATTCCGTCATTTAATAGGGTAAACAGGGGTAAAACGGAAAGATGAAATTTGGGCTAAAATCTAAACGCAAAGTTGTAGAGAATTGATTTTTTTTTGCTATAGATAGATGAGACTAATTTAAGAATAACTGCATTTAAGAAAAAATTCTTAAAAATTTTAAACTAAGCTATAACGTTTTATTTGAATGTTGTACATGTGTTGGGGCTATGACAAAATGATGATTTTGGGTAAAGGAAATTTTTTTTGACAATTCTAAAGATGCCAGGTGAAAGATGAGGGAAAAAAAATTAGGGGTCTGATACGGATTTTTTTTCCAACATTCTGCTTTTCGAAATATGAATTTTTGAAAAACACCTTATTTTTTTAGGGGTATTTTTGGGAAACTTTTGATTTTTAGCTTTTTTTTTGGAGCGTTCAAAAAATCTCAAACTTTTGGGGCATGTAGGTTAGGCCTTATGCATTCATGTGCAAAAACTTGAAAACGTTTAGTGAGTTTTGATTGAATAACGGAAGAAACAATTTTTAAAAAAACACGTTTTTTTACCGTTTTTAACCGATTTTCATCGTTTTTTATTTTTATCTTTTTTTCTTTAATAGATACAGGAATAAAGTATATACGGAGTAATGATAGACCATGACTACGACTATATGTGTGCGAAGTTTCAATCATTTTCGTAAACACAATTTTGAAATAACGGTAAAATAAAATTTTAGAATTCAACAACATGGTTGACTTTAAAAAATTCTAACTAAAAAAAAAATTCTCTTGTAGGCATCTTTGAAATGAGATTGATACGTCATTTGAAAGGTGAAAGAATAATGTTTCACATGGTTAATTTGTTTGTAGATTGTCAAACAAAAAAATTGATTCCATAGCCTGAGAACATACAAATAAATGTTTTTTTTAATGAAATTTGATCGAGTTGAGACATTAAGCTTTCAGATGGTATAAAATTTTTTATATGTTGTTAGGGAAAAAAATAGAATTAAGATAAAAGATAAAAAATCTTGTTATTTTTGCTTTTTTTATGAAAATGATTGTTTTCAATAAATTATTTTTATACTTTTTGCGCATTGTAAAAATTTTAAAATAGTTTTATTTTTAAGAAGAAATACTTGGCATAATTTTTTTTGTAAGTTTTTAAAATAAAAAAAATTAATGTAATGAGAAAATAAAAAAGGTATTTTTTTTAGCTTTTTCTTGTAAATTATGATTGTTTGAAATAAGTAAACGCTTCAATTGACTCATTTTAAACAAAAGCACACACCCTGTTTTCTGACGGCGGCGTTATCACGTAAAATCATCGTCCGTAAACCGGCTTTACAGACAACCTCTTTTTTTTATCAGAAATTTGACGTAACATAGATTCAGATTAATCACTAAAATAATTGCTGTGAAAAAAAAAAATCAAAAAGAGTTTTTTTTAAGCTTTGGAGCATTACAGCGAACCGCAAGTGCATTTTTTAAACTTCAAATTAAAGTATAAAATGGCCGATGGTAGCTTCAAAATTTATTTTTACTCAAACAATTTTGTTTTGCACTTTTCTCGATAAAACAAAAAAAAAAAACAAAAATTGAAATTCAATTTTTGTGAGAATTTTAACCGTGGTATTTAAAGAGGTTTGGTCGTATTGTAGCGGAATCTGGAAAAATAAGAAAATTAGATATTAACAAAAATGGCTATATGGGAGGAACCGTAAACGACATAAACGATTTTAACCAAAATGTTTACACAGAAACGTTAAAATAATTGTTAAAAACAAATCTAACAAAAAAAAAAACACATTTTTTTGTAGAAGATAAAAAATATTCTTTTAAGTAGCTCGTATAAAAAAGGTTAAATACCTTAAAAAAAATTTTAGAAACAGTTAACGGCTACACGGAGAAAACAGACCACATAGAATTAAGCGGATCGCACCTTAATTTAAGCGGATTTTTGGATGTTTTTTTTGCTAAGATGACTTTCCCCTTAAATTAAGGTGACATCACCTTTAATTAAGTTTGCAAGTCACAATAATTTCTTGAATGCGCAAATTAAAAAAAAACTGGCAGGCAGTGGCGTATTGAGGGGGGGCTCAGGGGACTAAAGCCCCCCCCCCCCAAACCTCCATGATCATGTTATTATTTAGCTGATTTCATCATAATGTATATGATAAACTAAAACTTCTTCGTAAATCTTAGCGATTTAGATGCAGCTCAGATGCTCGAGCCCCCTCCTGAAACGGCTGTTTGTGTTTGTTTGAGTAAAAGCCTTAGCTGACGTTGAGGGTTTTGCTACCTACATTTTTTTCGGATTTTAGTCCAATTCGGAATTCTTCAAATCATTTTTTTGGTATTTTGACGTCGAATCACATCACCGTTAAATTATGCAAAACTTCTCACGCAATCTCAAAATGCCGTATTTTATCGACTTCTCTCAAAGATATTGAAATAGAAATTTTTGATTTCTCAAAATCTTAGTGGTCAAAATAACTAATAGTTTCTTTAGCAAATTCAATTTAATGTGCGCATCATCTTATTTTAATGTGACACTTTTTTCTCCGTGTAGATTGTAGATACACTATAAACTATATTAAAAATATTGTATAAGCATCTAATTTATGAATTGATTTGCACTTATATTGAAATATGAATTGAAAAATGAATCAATACACTTTCAATGGAATTTTGAAGACACTAGTAAAAATGATTTTTTTTTACCTTTCAAAAGCCGTCGATTTGTCACTTTCTGATCCGTTTTAAATATTATTTCATTTCATGATGTTCGATGAGTTAAGAATAACTCGTTCAGTGGCAACCCTTTTAATAATATCCTGTATCTTTACAATTTTTCAATTCTCAAGCGAATTTTGCGACCCCCAGGTCTGACCAAAAATGCGCAGACACCATTATTACACCTATTTTCCATGCCGCACAATTCAATTTCAATTTGGTGAACTTTTGTGTCGGTGTGTTATTCTAACTGGAAACAATGCTTCTATATACGCAAATGCTCGATATGGTAGAGTGCTTACGCAAAAACAGACCAATTCCTAACACATGTGTGTGCCATTGAACAATTTTCAGCAGTTTCCAACTTCAAAGTTGCACCAGGATAAAATAACTTAGTTTTTGCATAAAATTTCCATATAAGCTGTGTTATATATGCATATAGTTAGTATTCAGGAATTTCCCATATGGGGTTCAACATTAATATGGACCTATCCAGCATCTACTGTGTGTTGGCTGGCATAGTCAGCAGCGTGCGGTGGTGGTAGATGAAAGGACGTGACGTAAAGTGAATGTTTACCATTCGCCTCTTTCGTGCTCTACTATACACAAAATGGGTTAAAATTGGTGCACCAGCAGTTTAAAAACACACTGCTGCTCCATTTTATAGTGATGCAGCAGTAACAGAATAAGCATCACATAGTCCAGGTGGACCACAACAGTGGTGCTAAGAAAACACATACCAAAAAATTGATAACTTGTTTACAGGCAAAAATTTCTTATTTTAAATAATTAGCTATTATTAATCATTTCGATTGCAAATCAGTTTCAAATTGGTTGCAAATAGGTTGCAAACTAGTTTATGTTAAATTTGCATCGCATTATGTAACTTTTGTTAAAGTTATTAGGTTATTATTGTTTATTAGAGACAAAAGTTTAAAAAAAAAGATTGCAAATTAGTTTGAAACCAGTTGCAAATCAGTTGCAATTTAATTAAAATCGATTTTAAATTCGCTCAACCTTACCGTTACTTATTCATCAATTCTATGTTAATAAGAAATAAATATTAAATTTTCGTTGCAAATAAGTTTCAAATTGGTTGCAAATAGGTTGCAAACTAGTTTATATTAAATTTGCATCGCAATATGTAACTTTTGTTAAAGTTATTAGGTTATTATTGTTTATTAGAGACAAAAGTTTAAAAAAAAAAAATTGCAAATTAGTTTGAAACCAGTTGCAAATCAGTTGCAATTTAATTAAAATCGATTTTAAATTCGCTCAACCTTACCTGAAAATTTATTTTGAATTACATATAAGTTACTTATAAATCAATTCTATGTTAATAAGAAATGAATATTTAATTTTCGTTGCAAATTAGTTTCAAATTGGTTGCAAATAGGTTGCAAACTAGTTTATAATAAATTTGCATCGCATTATGTAACTTTTGTTAAAGCTATTAATTTATTATTGTTCATTAGATACAAAAGTTTAAAAAAAAAATTGTAAATTAGTTTGAAACCAGTTGCAAATCAGTTGCAACTTAATTAAAATCGATTTTAAATTCACTCAACCTTGTCTTAAAATTTATTTTGAATAACATACAAGTTACTTATACATCAAATCTATGTTAATAAGAAATAAATATTAAATTTTCGTTGCAAATTAGTTTCAAATTGGTTGCAAATAGGTTGCAAACAAGTTTATAATTACTTTTCATCGCCAAATCTACCAACCTATGTTTTAATTCTTAAGATTATTGTTATTAGAGACATAAGCTTTTAAAAAAAAATTGGAAGTTAGTTTGAAATCAGTTGAAAATCAATTAAAATCGATTGTAAACTCGCTCAAATTTGTTTAAAAATTTATTTTGATTGGATTACAAATAACTCTTTTTTTTCAATTCCATATAAATAAAAAAAAATTAATGTGGTTGAAAATTAGTTTCAAATTGGTTGTAAGAAGGTTGCAAACCAGTTTATAGTAATTTATCACCACGAAATCTGCCAATTTTGTTTAAGTTCTTTAGTTTATTGTTCATTAGAGACATAAATTTAACAAAACCTTGGAAATTAGTTTTAAATCAGTTGCAAATCAATTGCAATCGATTGTAAATTCGATCAATTCTACTTGCAAATTTATTGATTAATGAATTAAATATTATTTTTATGTCAATTCCATGTTAATGAAAAAAAAAAAAAAAATATAAAATTTAGTTGAAAACTAGTTTCAAATTGATTGCAAACCAGTTGATAACGCATTATTGCCATTCTTTTTCACATTTCGGTTGAAATAATAGACACAAATTAATAGTGTTTCAATAATTTTTTACACCAGTGTATAAAGGAACACCATCCAGGAACATTTTTATCCTCTCAACTGGGCATCACGACGAAACACAATCAGTTTAAAACTTGGGGGCAAGTGTTTTAGTAATGAGTTTTGATCCGATCATATTGGAATCGTCATTTATTGGATTAGTTTAACTTGTCCATGGGAGTTGAGAGAATACCCTCTACACACTCTAATACACTACACAGTCACACATACACATTCCATAAGGTACAAAAAGCTAGAGGGATTATATAGTTCAACAAAATTACATCATGGAAGGTCTAACCACTCTCGAGAGGAGCTAAGTTGAGTTGAGTAAGTAATTAAAAAAAAAAATACAAAAAAAAAAGAAAAATAACAAACAAACAATTAGATACATCGATTTACTAATTGAATTCTGCATGAATGAGTATTAGTTTTGCTCTCGAATTGAGGATGCTAATGGAATATTGTTTGGCCCTAAAGCCCCTTTTGCCATTACCACCATCACCATCGCACAAAACCATCAACATCATCATTATTATCATCGTTTTCATCTACATCGCAACTCATTTAGGGGTTTTATGATTCCATGCTTTCTAAATTTGTATTTTGAGCTTAGTGTGGGATAGCTTTTAGAAATTAATGTTTTGTTTAGTATTTTTTTTTTTTGTATTTTGAAAATAATGAACATAAAAGAGGAATCAGTATTAGGATGTTTACTTGGGATAATAATGTGGGCTTGCAATTGGAAAAAAAACTCAATACATTTTCTAGAAAACGTATTAGTTCAATAATGCGTCATTTTGTTTTGTTTTTTAGATTAAATGCTTTTAATAAAATAAAGAAAAAAAAACTTTTATATTTTTTTCGAAGAATTTTTAGCTGATGACATTATTAGCATCAGTTCTAGGAAAATTATATTGGAATAGATGGTTTTCATCAGAGTATTAATTGAAATAAGCTGATTACAAAGAACTTGCAATAGAAAGTGATTAGTTTCAGGCTTAAGTGCTGGGATCCCTCACCATTATCGATCAGCACCTACAACAAATTCTCAACTAAGTTGGTAGGTACCACCTCCAAATCCTTATAGTCAAATTGTTAGGAGGAGCTCTCATCAAGAATCTTCTAACACCAATACTGACACCGCTGACGATTTAGACGAAGCTCTCTTCAACACATACATGAACCAGTGGCATTAGAAGCCTTCCCGGTGGTAATTCACATACCGAATCTCTATTACGATAGCAATTAAAGAAGCGGGTATAAAGAATTAAAGAATTTGCCATCGATTTGCAACCAAATCCAACAATGAACTTAAGATTTGGACTTGACACACGATTAAATTGCAAGAACCCACTCATGACATAGAACAGTCGAAATTTGGTCAAAATCCCGAAAACCTAAAATCCTTAAAATTTTAAAAATCCTAAATAAAGAAAACGCATATTCAAGCCTATAATCCCGAATGTTTAAAAACCCCAAAATCCCGAAACACAAAATAGACCAGTGCCGATGCCTTCAAAAACATTAGGGTAAAACTATACAATACGCCCCACTTTTTTTGAATCTTCAATAAAACAAAAAAAATAAAGGAAATTAATAGTTTTTTTGGTAAATATAAAAAGTATAGTCTTTTTACTTACTTTTGGCATATTCATATGTACTAAAATATGTTAGCATATATTATATATAAATCGTTTAAAAAAAGTTCAAGTGGGGCGTTTTGTAACACATTTGCTGGGTAAAACGCCCCACACCAGTGACAAAACGCCCCTAAGGAAAAAGTAGGTACAAATGTATTAAATTAGAAAAATTTAATTATTTGATTTTGGAATACAGAATTTTGCGATGCTTTGCGGCCGCAAATGTTGCAATCTGGTATGTATACATCGTAAAAAAAACTCGTGCAACTCCATATGGCAAGATATGCGCTGAAAACTAAACTTCTTTAAAAACGGTCCTGTAATAATTTTCGTTTTTGACCATAATGGCCGCAGTGTCTTCCTTTTGTAATTTAATGCAATTATTAAGCATATAGCAAATAAAAAAAAATGTTGATGAGTATTTTACTTCATAATTTACTGGGGCGTATTACACTTACTGTACTGGGGCGTTTAGTAAATTTTGAAGTGCAATACGCGCATGCAAAAATATAGCAATCCAAACTGATTTCAAGGAATTGCCAAAAAAGTACTAAAAAGCCCAATTTTTGAACTTTCTAAATATATAAATTACGGGCGAGCCGAGTTCGGGAAGTGGGTGGGTTGAGTTTTTAATGGTAAAAAATGGTATATCTCGATTTCCGGCAAAACTACAAGTCCTATAGAAAAAAAGTTGTATGACAAAGTTGTAGGTAATAAAAAGATCTACAACTTTTGTATAGACAATTTTTTCACATAACCTCAAAATTTATGTGAAAAATTAAAAAAACCGAGTTTTTGGTTTTTTATTTTTATCTTTTTCAAAAACAAAAAGTTTTCTACGAAATTTCGTGAAAACTTACCTTATTATATCCCAAATACACTGTAATTTATTTGATTTGAAATATTTATTTTTTAACCTTTTTTTTGACTTAATACCAAAAAAACACCCTGTTTTTCAATAGAAAATTCACGTGTCAAAATATCAGCTTTTTTCAAAAAATCGGTGGGTATTTTGTTCGTTAAAATCTCTTCTTTCCAATAGTGTAAACAAAAATTTACATTAGTATCCCATAGTACATGTTCTCTGCAAAAGCAAAAAGCTTGAATTCGAAAATTTTTGTATCATTATTTAAAATTTTGGACTATTTATTAAAATTTACACTTAAATTACTCAAAAACCGTAACATTAATCAATATAACATGAAATCCTACGTTTTTTGAGTAATTAAAGTGTAAATTTGAATAAATAGGCCAAAATTGTAAACATAAACAATGATAAAAAAAATGTTTCGAATTCCAGCTTTTTTCATTTTTTGCATTTTACTAAAACATGTTGTATAGTATACTAATGTAATTTTTTTTTTACACCATCAGAAAATAGACATTTTAACAAACGAAATGCTCATCGACTTTTTGAAAAAAGCTGATATTTTGACACGTGAATTTTCGATTGAAAATTAGGGTGTTTTTTTTGGTATTAAGTCAAAATAAGGTGAACAAATTAATATTTTAAATCAAATAAATTACAGTGTATTTGGGATATAATAAGGTAAGTTTTCACCAAATTTCGTAGAAAAATTTTTGTTTTTGAAAAAGATAAAAATAAAAAACCAAAAACTCGGTTTTTTTAATTTTTCACATAAATTTTGGGGTTATGTGAAAAAATTGTCTATACAAAAGTTGTAGATCTTTTTATTACCTACAACTTTGTCATACAACTTTTTTCTATAGGACTTGTAGTTTTGCCGGAAATCGAGATATACCATTTTTTACCATTAAAAACTCAACCCACCCACTTCCCGAACTCGGCTCGCCCGTAATTTATTTTTCCTTTAATTTTCATCATATTCACCTCCTTTTCCAATGGGTTTCATCCTACTATGATTTTTTTTGGTTTCAAAAATTATCGACCCTGGTCTAAAATAAGTAATGGGATCCAGAAATCCCGCGAATTTCTTACTTTATATAATTTTTCGGGATTAAGGTTTTGGAAAAGTAATGCTTAGTGTAAATAAACAATATTCGTAATATACAATATTTCTGTACAGTTTCGTTAATATTTCTTAGAACATGATAACAAGCTTAAAGAGAAAAAAAATTAAAAAAAGTTGTTAACTGTTTTATTTTCGGGATTTTGAAATGTTTGGATTTAGGGTTTTCTGAATTTTGGGTCTTGAAGATTTTGGGTTTTCGGAACTTTGGATTTTCCGGATTCTGGGTTTTCTCGTCATATTGTTGAATCAAGACATTTTAAACAACCATTAAATTATCCACAAACTTCATTTACTAACTTCTTGTACCAGTGAAGGATCTCAAATCAACAATGAAGTGCATTGGATCTGGAATAGCAAGGATAAAAATTTGGACCTATTTCTTAATACATCCTGATAAATAAGACATAGTTGGAAATGTCTTAATAGTCCACTTGTTATGGGCTACTCTATTTTTTGAAGTGAAAACTTCTTTAGTATCATAATGATTTGAGACACGATTAAACGAAAAAGCGACAGGAAAAATCAATTGATTATAACTTTTTTGTTTTAATAGATAGATATAGATAGGAGATTAAATAAACTATAATAAATTGTACAAAATTTCAACTAATTTCATACAAAATCTTAAAATAATTGTGAAAAGATGCTCTTTTTCTTAACACGTTATTTCTTTTTATTTAGAGCACATACAAACTTAATTTAAATATAATACGCATGCTGATAATAAATCCTTTCATTTGATATATCACACATAACGGTACATTACGTGCTCTACGAGTTACACAATCTTAAATTGAAAAAAATCTTAAATTCAAAAAACCTGTGGAGATCTATTGCCGATGACCTGACCTGCCACCAGTGTAGGAAATACCGTAATCTCACTTTGAAATTTCGACATCGTTGGCTTTAAAAAATTCTTAATTTTTTTGTAGGCATGGTAGAAATATGATTAAAGCGTCACATAAAAGGTGAAATAATAAGCTTTGAGATGATATAAAATTTATTATAAGTTGTCATAGCAAAAAATGGATTTGAAGGTGATGGAATAAAAAAAAGGTAGAATTTTTTAATTTTTTTTTTTTGCAAGAAAAAAACACCTTATTGGTCAAATTAGTTTAAAAAGTTATTGGAAAACATACATTCCACCACACATAAGATACTGAGTATAATGTCGCTAGCAGTTTTCTATATTCAAGCCCAAATATCTCCGACTTTGGTTCTGTTACTGATTGCTACTGTTCATCTAGAGAATTCGTTCGGTCTGTCTTATCTTTTAAGAATGCCTCAGTAATAACAACCCATCGTTTTTATATTTACTAGCCAAAAAAGCTCAAAACTAAAACTCCCTATAGCCCTCACAACTGACTTCGAATGAAGATAAAATCAAAATAAAATGAAATCCCCAAATCCCTTGACTTTAGCTTCGCAACTAAATCCAAAAGTGAAATAAAATAACAAAAATAACTTCTATATTTAACTTTTCGCCTTGTTCTATTGTTTTAAAATTAATCTCATTTACCATTTCATACAAAATTCGAGTTTTCATACAAAATATTTGAAATACCTAGAAGATAAACACGTTTTGTTTTTGTTGTGTGTTGGAGTGTGTTTTTAAGCTATTATATCCCAAGAGCAACCATTTGAGTTGCTTAGATTTTCCGGAAATCCTAAACCCCCCTTTGCCTCACCCCCTGCCTACATTGAAAAACATTTTCGAGTCAAATTGAACAGCCATCTGTTACGCAGTCATAGTTTTGTTTTGTACAAGCCATCAACTTTTTTGGGGGAAGAGGGATAAAGATAAAGTTGGCGAAACAATTTTATAAGAGCATCGAAGTGCGCCAGGGATTACACGGTAAAAGTTTATATATATTTTCCGCTCTCTTGTCTTTCTAAGCTGGTGCGGCACGGCGGCGGGTCTGTCTCTGTCTATGTGATGGAAAAGTTTATCTAAAATATAAACTTTTCCCATAGCGCACCAGCTGCAGTAGCATCCTCTTATCCAAAATGCAAGAAAAGATACGATAAAGTATATATCCTCTCTCCATCAGCCCAGTTAGTAAACCTCCTTTTGGCCAAAAAAGGGTACCTTTTAGCCATTTCTAGAATAAATCTCCTTCCTTGTGGTTCATTCTGACTGGCTGTACCTTTTCTGTCTTAACTTTTGTTCCCTTTAAAAACTGCTGGACAATATCAAAAACGAACTTTTCCTATCTCAATCTACCAGCAGGGCCAACAACATGTCTGAATAAATCCGAAGGGCGAACACTTAAAATTTTCCGAGAAAACTTTTCGAATCTTCTCTGTCTTCCAAAAATATCCTTCAATTCACCGAAGTGAATCTTATAAATACTTAATAGTGTCTTGGAGCAAAACGAGATATTTTAATTACTGCACATCTTCTTTTTTGGATTCTCAGGCAGCAGGCAGTAACAAGAGGTATAGAATAAAAGTTTTTGATTTAAAATTTAATAGACTCTCTATCGGGTTCTTGAGAAATATTTAGGAAAATGCTTTCTTACGGGTATTTTCGTATCCGTTCCCAAACCATTTTCCTTCTTCTGAGGGCTGAATTCTCTGAGGCTTTTTTGTGTAGGTAAATGAAGTTGGTAGGTTTAATGAAGTGAAAGACACTTAACACCTTGCAATTAAAGTGACTCCCAATGCAGGTTATGTATGGGATTTATTGTGGAAAAAAAAAAATAAACTCCACTAAACTTTAAATCCATTGAGAATCCAATTTAAGGTTTCTTTCATGCGGAAATTTGTATATGGTAGGTTGTTGGGTGAATGACGCCAAAGTCCCCCATCGTCCTGGTATTAGACTCATTTTTTTTTTTTCAAGGAGTGTTAAGTGTGTATGCCATTTAGTAGCGTCGCTATCATGGTGGTTGAGCAAAAAAAGGAAAAAAAAATGTTTGAGGAGTTTTTTTTTTTTATTGGACTCGGGACAGGAAACTAATGAGCCTTAATTTTATGATGCACAGAATTTTTGCAAAGTTGGCTTCGCTGTGGCTCAAGTGTTGGGTGGTGGTATGTCAAATTTTTTTAATGAGTTTAATCAACACCCATGGTGATACATACACATCCTGGAAAGTTGTTTATTGGATACAAACAAAAAATCCTATAATTATCTGCGGGTCAGACAAAGTTTTAAAAATAGAACTGTGGAGTTTAATGCGTAATTTGAAGTTTATTTAAGCCTATAGTAAAATACTAACTTTTTCGATTTTTTCTTTAAATTTGCATTCTTAAAGAGGTCTTAAGGTTATAGTTTATATACTCGGTGAAGATCTGATTCATCATGAAGACCTTTTTGATTTATAAATTGGCATCCTGAAAGAGGTCTCTGAGTTAAAATTTATACTGGGTGAAGTACTTATTCGTCATGAAGACAATTTTGCTTCATAAATTCGCATTCTTAAAGAGGTCTTTGAGTTAAAATTTATACTCGGTGAAGGCCTGATTCGTCATGAAGACCTTTTTGCTTCATAAATTGGCATCCTAAAAGAGGTCTCTGAGTTAAAGTTTATAGATACTCGTTGAAGGCCTAATTCATCATGAAGACCTTTTTCATTCATAAATTGGCATGCTGAAAGAGGTCTCTATGTTAAAATTTATACTCGGTGAATTCCTGATTAGTCATAAGGAGACAATTTTGCTTCATAAATTGGCATTCTTAAAGAGGTCTTAAGGTTATAGTTTATACTCGGTGAAGATCTGATTCGTCATGAAGACCTTTTTGCTTCATAAATTGGCATCCTAAAAGAGGTCTCTGAGTTAAAGTTTATAGATACTCGTTGAAGGCCTAATTCATCATGAAGACCTTTTTCATTCATAAATTGGCATCCTGAAAGAGGTCTCTATGTTAAAATTTATACTCGGTGAATTCCTGATTCGTCATAAGGAAACAATTTTGCTTCATAAATTGGCATTCTTAAAGAGGTCTTAAGGTTATAGTTTATACTCGGTGAAGATCTGATTCATCATGAAGACCTTTTTGATTCATAAATTGGCATCCTGAAAGAGGTTTCTATGTTAAAATTTATACTGGGTGAAGGACTGATTCGTCATGAAGACAATTTTGCTTCATAAATTGGCATTCTTAAAGAGGTCTTTGAGTTAAAATTTATACTCGGTGAAGGCCTGATTCGTCATGAAGACCTTTTTGCTTCATAAATTGGCATCCTGAAAGAGGTTTCTATGTTAAAATTTATACTGGGTGAAGGACTGATTCGTCATGAAGACAATTTTGCTTCATAAATTGGCATTCTTAAAGAGGTCTTTGAGTTAAAATTTATACTCGGTGAAGGCCTGATTCGTCATGAAGACCTTTCTGCTTCATAAATTGGCATCCTGAAAGAGGTTTCTATGTTAAAATTTATACTGGGTGAAGATCTGATTCGTCATGAAGACCTTTTTGCTTCATAAATTGGCATCCTAAAAGAGGTCTCTGAGTTAAAGTTTATAGGTACTCGTTGAAGGCCTAATTCATCATGAAGACCTTTTTGATTCATAAATTGGCATCCTGAAAGACGTTTCTATGTTAAAATTTATACTCGGTGAATTCCTGATTCGGCATAAGGAGACAATTTTGCTTCATAAATTGGCATTCTTAAAGAGGTCTTAAGGTTATAGTTTATATACTCGGTGAAGATCTGATTCATCATGAATACCTTTTTGCTTCATAAATTGGCATAATTTGCTTTATGAATTTTACGTTAGCGACTAACCCGATTTCAACGAAAATTTGTATGCAAAAGTGTTCAAATAACCGTTATATTAAAATTTTAGCTAATTTTCAAAAAACACATTTTTGTATTAAAAAAAATATTTAAATTTTTTTTTTTTTTTGAAAAATCAAATGTCGTTTTTAAGTGTTATTTAATTATTTTTTTAAAACGGCCTACCAACTTCCTTTTTTTTTGAAAAATGTTGAAAATTTTTGTACAAAAAAAAATTATTGTTTTTTTTTTCTAAATGGCTAATTTTCAAATTTTTTGTTCTGAAAACACCTTTTCATACAAAAAATCAGATGGCATACCTTGTTTTGTGATTAAAGTCATTAAAAAAGGTGTGTTTCATCAATTATAAAAACAGATTTTATGTATTTTTTGCATTATCAAAAATGCTTTATTAAAATCAAAATATAATTTGCCCCGTATTTTTTTTTTTTTTCATAAAAAGCTTAAAGAATAGAGCTCCTTTCACCATAAGAGCAAGAACGTGCATTTTATTTTAGATTTTACATAGTAGGTAGTAGTAATAGTATATTTTCGTCAGGAGTGTAAAAGTGGAGTTAGCTGTTTTTTAACTCTAAACCAACGATATGATGATGAATGCGGCTTTCGAAATGTCAAAATGTACTTGGTGCTATTTAACTCAACCATTTTAATTTTTTTTTTTATATGACACGAATTTAATCATACTTTTTTAATGTGGATCGATTTCAGTATCAGTCCTTAATATAAACAAAAAGTCAGATTTTGGTGGTATAGGTTTTCAAATTGTGCCTGCACAGTACCTATAATGGAGCCATTTTTAAACCACATTAATTCTCATATTCTATTGACAAATTTATTCAAAAAACCTTCTCTTATTCCTTTGTTCGAATTCTTTTTGTTATGTCGTGTATTTAATAACAAAACAAAAAAAAAGTACTTTTTATCCCATATAATAATGAACAAAAAACATCTTTTTTAGCTTTAACATTTCTCACAGGACCTATTATACGATAAATTTGTGATAAAGTTCCCGTAGGACAGTATTTTATAGTTGCCATACTCTGTTTGTCAAAAGTTATTATAATTGTTAAAAAAAAAAAAAACTATACAAAATAGATACCACTATCCTACCTGTGGTGACCATTTTGGCTGACTTTTTTAAGTCAAAATTAAAGAAATCTAGAATAGAATTTTCTTTTCAATTTCTCTGCATCCAACTTTTGATTTGTGACAGCTGAATTTAAATACTGTTAAATGTCATTCTGAAGTTTCAAAACAAGTGAAATAGTTTTGAAATAATGAGATAAAATATGTATGAAAAAAAAAAGGTAACGTTGGAAAGATATTCAAGCGGTCGAAGTCTATGCTGAATAAGTAGGTATTACTTTTTTTCTACGACTACTTAAAACTATAGAAAATTTTTGGCAGAAAGGAATGCTAATTTGTAAACATTCATCTGAAGAATATTGAGATCTTATTGCAATAAAATTTTATATATCAATTTCGATACAAAAACAAATGAAGTAAAACTTAAAAAAGATTTGTTTTTTAATAATTTTAAATTTTTAACGATTTTTTTAGACTTTCTCCTACATTTTTGAGATTTTTTAAAATAACAACAATATTTTACTGACTTCTGTTCGTTTTTGTTTTAAAAATTAAATTTTCCTATTTTATAAAAAAAATAAGCAAGTTGAAATATTTAATAGACTTTCGAAAGTAAAACTCAAAACAATAACGCATTTTTTCTGAATAAAGTGAAGGTATAAAAAGGATGAAAATTGTTATTTGAACCAGTATTGCCAGAATATTTTTGAGGCAAGGAGCCGATTTTGGAAAATCTTGCAGCCAAAAATAGCCGCTTTCAAAAATGGTCAAAAAAAAGGCAAGTAAATTAAAATTTTTTTTTTTTTTATTTTCAAATAACTTTTGCTTATCAAACTTCAATTATAATTATTTTTTCATTTTGTTGATATATTCTAATTTTCATGCTCATTTACGAGCGTAAAATTAAATTTGAAATGAAAATCAAATGAAAAATGTGTTCAAATTGGTTTTCTGTTCACATTTTTAGTGGATTTTTGCTGTAAATTGCTTTGATTTTAAAGGAGCTTTAAATCACCAAGTTCAAAATTAAAAGAGCCAAAAATCCGATAAATCGAAAATCAAAATTTTAAGGAGCGAGTTAAAAGTTCAAGGAGCCTATTTGGCGATAAATAGACGGCTCTGGCAACACTGAGTTGAACAGGAAAAAATTTCAAGAAAAGATTTAAGTGTCATTCTTTTTGTTTAAATAAAACAAAAACAGAGAAAACAGAGAAAACAACAACTCGAGATAAAAGAAAAAACGGCAAAATAAACACATATAAGAATCAGGTCCAAATATTCAACCTTGTGGCACATCAAACGTACCTACACGATTAGTGTTGGTTGAGAGAACAACTTTTTGTGATCTCTTAGATTTATTTAAACTAGTGTTTCTTATTATATATGTGTAGGGTTGCCGAGTACTTGTTCGTAACTTAGAGGTGGCACTTGACACTTTTTAGGAAGAAGAGAGTTTATTTAGCCTTTTAGGCCATACAAAAGTGTTCTCTTTTGTTCAAAGAAGATTTTTTTTTGTGGTTTTTTTTTATTTGAGTAGGGTTGCCATATTTGTAGGCCTACATTCCTTATATTATTTTAATCATTTTTTTTTCACTATTTAAGTTTGGTGACAATGGTGACAATTTTTCCTTTAAAATAAATTTGCCAACAAAACTATAGAATTCGTAACTCTAGTTTTTCGTAACTTCGGTTTAGCGTAACTTTGACGCTCGTAACTCTGTCGCCCGTAACTCTGGTATTCGTAACATCGTCGGTTTCCCAAATTTGCCACATACAAGTTCCCACTTAAAAGTGTCCAGGGGCTCATGTACCTCTACAATGTCAGCAAAACCAAGCCAGCAAATACATGGAGTAGGTTTTGTCGTTATTGTACTTCGCATATTGCAGTTTTTTTTTTGGATTTTTATAGTCTGGGAGTTGCAGTTGACGTCTTAAAATTTGGTTGATTTAAGGTGTTTAATAGATCGAAGTTCAATCATCGTTTTCTTATGATCAAGGATCTCGCAGTCATTTAAGTATTTCTATATCCTTTTCATTCATGAAAGACCGATAATTTTGAGTATCGCGTTATAAAATTCAGCATGGTCACCCCAACTAAGAACGGTATAAAAGTTCAAATTAACCAGACGGACATTTATACACACATATTTATACACATATTTTGCCATTTATGAAATTATTTATTTAAACTACCCGCACTCGAATCTAGTGACATTAACCAAAAAATGTGTGTTTTAAATTTTTAACTCAATCCCGGAACGGAACCAGGTGAAAGAGTATATCTCTGTCATCTTTTTCGAAAGCAGCGCATTAAATTTAATAGCACACTCAACTGACAAATGCAGCATAGCAGCAGTCATAAGAGAGAGAGAGAGAGTATAGCTGTCAGCTATGTCCCTGTCATATAATATTATAACTTTATTTTATATATATGTTTTTCTCTGTTTCGGTAGCATTTCATATGATGACGAGGACGACATATAAGGCAGGCTCAGGCACTCTTTATATATTTTATAATGTGAACTCAAAAATGTATCTGATGTTTTTGCGCACCACACTCTGAAACGAATATTGAGTTAATTAAAAGTATATCCATTCGTTTTATGGCATTTCATGTAGTTTTGCATTTTTTTGTTTTTGTGAACTTTTCCCTCTGTATAATTATCATTTAATATTTAACCCTTCATCATATTGTCGCAGAGGAACTATACCTACTTGCTTGCACTTTGGGGATAAGGATAAAGTTTTTGTATATAATATCTGTCAGGTTCGTAGATATCAACCTTAATGAATATGATTACAAGAAGGGTAACTAAAAATTTACCTGGAATATTAATTAAACTTATACGAATTATTAAATTTATCTACAATAATACAGTGATAGGGAGGAGTAGTATGGCAGATAAACAGATAACTATTTGATTCAAACAAAATTTCCTAATAGTCCAAGCTGCGACCATCGAATTACTTAGTTCATAACAAGGTTAGAAGTTGAAATTGGTGTCAAAGGAAAGATAAGTTGATACTGAAAATAAACAAAATAGGGTTGCTACTTCTAAAATTTGAACTTTTATGGCAATACTATTTTAAAGGAAAAATTGTCATAAATAACTAATACATTCATATCTTTGTTGTTTGGCCACATAAAATTATTTTGGAAATGCCAAACGAAAGTCAATAGTAAAAAAATTAAAAAAATAATATAAGAGCAAAAAAATGTGGCAACCCTATTCAAATGAAAACAACACTGAAAAAAATCTTCTTTGAACAAAACAGTATAACTTTTATGCACTAGAAAGCTTAATTAAACAGTATATTTTAGATAATATACTCTCTTCTTTCTAAAAAAAAAGGTTGGGACCTCTCAAATGCAGACGAGTAGGTACTCGGAAACCCTACTCAAATGCTAAAAAAAACACTAAAATAACTTCTTTTTAAGCCAAAGGGTATAATATGTATTTGATTTAAAGCAAATTTTAAACTTAATTGTCTCAGAAGAAGAATACCTCTGGGTGGTGTTCTATTCGGTTCTATTTTAGCTATTAATTATGAACAGGGTTGTAAATAATCATTTTTATCAAAAAAAAAAAAAAAAAACAAAACCGACTTCCATGGATCAAAACTTTAATTTTTTTTAATAGTTTCTATAACCAGAACTATTATTCTATAATCAGAATTATTAAAATTGGTTCACTCAGTCCAAAGTTATGAGGAAACAAACATAAAAAAAAGTCGGTAAAATCATTTTATTTTCAATTCATTTGTTTTCCATTACCTACAAATTTAAAAAAAATATTTGTTGTAAATGTAAAATATTTGCATTAAATTAAAAATATTTATTGCAACTAAAAATATTTTGAAAATAAAACTTTTGTTGCAAAAAAAAAAAATATTTTGTATTAAAAAAAAGTATTGCAAATAAAAAAATTTCTGCATTGAAGAAAAAAAAAATCAATTTAAATGTGTGCATTAAATATTTGTTTTAAATATATGTCCAATTTTTTTACAATTTTAGCAATTTGACCATACATAAGCTAATTTAACTTTAATATTGGACCTAATGTAAAACCGAATAGCCAAAATTGTAAGAAATTCGACAAATATTTAAAAAAAAATTAATACACATATTTTCATTGTTTTTTTGACGTGATAACGTCTTATAAATCGATGAACCATGGCAGCCACCACAAAAAAGTGACGCCATTTTCTAACGTTACACTCTCGCACTTTCGCAGTGCGGTAAAAAATCTTCTATAGTTTATTTGAAAGATAATAACCTAAAGCTTAATCCAAATGAAGGATTTTGAAAAATTCCGCCATTTAATAGGGTAAACAGGGGTTAAACGGAAAGATGAAATTTGGTCTAAAATCTAAACGCGAAGTCGTAGAGAATTGATTTTTTTGCTATAGATAGATGAGATTAATTTAAGAATAACTGCATTTAAGAAAAAATTCTAAAAAATTTTGAAACTAAGCTATAACGTTTTGTTTGAACGTTATACACGTGTTGGGATATGACAAAATGATGATTTTGGGTAAGGAAATTTTTTTTTGACAATTCTAAAGGTGCCAGGTGAAAGATGAAGGGAAAAAAAATTAGGTGTCTAATACGGATTTTTTCCAACACTCTGCGTTTCGAAATATGAATTTTTGAAAAACACCTTGTTTTTTAGGGGTGTTTTTGGGTAATTTTTGATTTTTAGCTTTTTTTGGAGCGTTCAATAAATCTCAAACTTATAGGTATTGTAGGTTTTGGCTTTATGCATACATATGCAAAAACTTGGAATCGTTTAGTGAGTTTTAACTGAATAACGGAAGAAACGAGTTTTTAAAAAACACGTTTTTGACCGTTTTTAACCGATTTTCATCGTTTTTTATTTTTATCTTTTTTTCTTTAATAGATACAGGAATAAAGTATTATATAGAGTAATGATAGACCATGACCACGACTAAATGTGTGCGAAGTTTTAATCATTTTCGTAAACACAATTTTAAGATAACGGTAAAATAAAATTTTAGAATTCAACAAGGTATAGCATTTGACCAAGAGCAGATAGAAATTCTATTAAACTTTTATGAGCATCCTGATACAATTACCTTTCATTTGGTATATCACACATAACGGTAGACTAACAACAAGCTACACAATGTTAAATCAAGAAACTTGCGAAAAACCTCAAAACACCAGCGGAGATCTGTTGCCCCCCGAACAGCCACCAGTGTGGGAAGTACCGTAATCTCAGTCTGGAAATTCGACATGGTTGACTTTAAAAAATTCTAACTTCTCTTGTAGGCATCTTTGAAATGAGATTGATACGTCATATGAAAGGTGAAATAATAAGCTTTCACATGGTGTATATTTTTTTATAGGTTGTCAAACAAAAAAATTGATTCCATAGCCTGAGAACATAAAAACAAATGTTTTTTTTTTTATGAAAATTTATCGAGTTCAAAAAATTCTAGCTCTTTTTGTAGATGTCTCATAGACCTGATCGATATATATATTTTGAGCTAAGACAATAAGCTTTCAGATGGTATAAAGTTTTGTATAGGTTGTTAGGGAAAAAATGGAATTAATGACGTGAGAAGATAAAAATTCATGTTTTTTTTTTGCTTTTTTTTGATGAAAATGATTGTTTTCAATAAATTATTTTTATACTTTTTGCGCATTGTAAAAATTTAAAAATGGTTTTATTCTTAAGAAGAAATACTTGGCTTTTAAAATAAAAAAATTAATATAAAGAGAAAAGTAAAAAGGTAATTTTGTTTAGCTTTTTTTTCTGTAAATTATGATTGTTTGAAATAAATAAACACTTCAATTCAAACAAAAGCACACAACCTGTTTTCTTACGACGCGACGTTATCACGTAAAATCATCGTCCGTAAACCGGCTTTACAGACAACCTCTTTTTTTTTTCAATGCAAAAAATTTTTATTTGCAAAATATTTTTATTTGCAGTAAAAATTTTATTTTCAGTGCAAATATTTTTTCACTTGGAATAAAAATTTTTTGTATAGGTAAGGCAAAATAATTTTAGTTGCGATATATTTTTTAATGCAAATATTTTTCAGTTGCAATAAACAATTGTTTTTTAATGCAAATTTTTTTTTATTTGCAATACCTTAATATTGTTTTTTTTTCAGTTTCATATTCATTTTTTTGTAATTGATATTTTAAAAATAGTTCTTGGCTAAAGTTCAATTTGTGAAAAAACTCTTCGATACTAAGATTTCAACCAGTTAAAATATCGTTGCCAAGGTTTCAGTCCTATAATAACTCTCATTTCGTTTAAGTTGAACTCCTGAATTCGAGTAGATATAATCAACCAGCAGCTCGGTAGCCTATTCAACATCACAACTGAATTATGCAAACTTCAATAAAACTCCACAAAATTCTATGGATGCACATGAAAACCCCTTTCTTTTTTTTTTCCATTTCGATATCCTTTAGATTCAAGTAGATATAAAAGTGAGTTAGAGGCTAACCATAAGTACGTGCGCGAATAGAAATAGGTCACATTATGAATGCTTCCATTCAACATTATTATTATTATTTTTTTTTTTTTATTTCTTTCAATTCACCGAAGTGTTATCATCGCATCTCAGAGTCAGAGTGTACGAATATTATACAGAAATTGCTATTCCAACAAAATCCTTCCAACAAAAAATCATTTTTTGGGTTCATTTGAACGTGCAAGGATAACATTTCAATATGATTTTGTGTGATTAAATACGAAAACCCATCAACTTTAGATTGAGCAGCATCATCTGTGAATGCGATTGTAGAGAGTCCTTGTGTATAATAGAAAACGTTTGATGTTCGAGTATATTTGCATTTCTTCAATTTAATGGCTAACATTCTAGGTATTATGGTAATGTTACAATATTTTTGGGGTTTAACGCATAAATGCGAAATTTCAAGTAAACTTAATTTTTGAGGTTTGGAAGCAATAAACCAGAGAATATTAAAATCACAAAAGGAAGTAGGTAATATTCAATTTCAGTATCTATTGAGTTGAATCTCAATACGGAAAATTTTTGTATCAATTCCGTATCTTATAAACTTAAAAGCTTAGTTTTGATAACAATACAAATTATTTTCTTGAGATCTAAAACTTCAAACATTGCTCCGTAAGAATTAAATACTAATACCAGAATATTGTTAATAGGTACTGTAAATAAATATGCGAAATAAAACTGTCCTTGAACTCTCTTTTTTATGAATCAGAAATTATATAAAAGCTTTCGGTATTGAAGTTTATATTTTTTCTTAAGTGGATGGAATGGATTATGAGATATTTTGTTGTTAAAGATGTATCTCAAATTGAAATTGTCATATTAGTCAAACACTAAGACTATTATTATTTTTTGAAGTGAAAACTTCTTTAGTATCGTAGTGATTTGAAACAAGATGAAACGAAAAAGCGACACGAAAAATCAATTGATCATTACTTTTTTTGTTTTAATAGATAGATGAATGAAATTTATACAGTGGATAGGTAATTAAATAAACTATAATTGTGCAAAATTTCAATTAATTTCATATTCAAAATTCTGAGATAACGGTGAAAATATGTTCTTTTTCTGGACACGTTATATCTTTTAATCTAGAGCACATACAAATTTTATTTAACTTTAGTACGCATGCTGATTATATTACCTTTTATTTAATATATCATACATAACTGTATGTGCTCTGCAAGTTACACAATCTTAAATTGAAAAACTTGAAAAATACCTCAAAACATCAAACTATAAGCCTTCAGATGATAAAAATTTATTATGTTGTAGATTTTTTCGATTTTTTTTTTAGCAAGGAAAATAATTTTTTAAGGTTTCACTTCTACCACGTGTGAATTGCACACATGATTTTTTTCTTGAATAACACCTCAATTAATTTTCTTTGTGATTTCTTTGTTAACTTTTTTAATTCTTCCATTTTTATTTTATGAAGGATAAACAAAACTTGTTGCAAATTAAATTTAAATAAGTGAAAAAAAAAGAAAAACTTGCAGTTTTGAATTATTTGTGGTGTGTTCATGGTTTAGAATAAAATTTTTTTTTAATAAAATAAAATAATAAAATAAATAAAGTAATAAAAAGATCTACAACTTTTGTATCAACAAGTTTTTCACATAACCTCAAAATTTATGTGAAAAATTCAAAAAACCGAGTTTTTGGTTTTATATTTTTATCTTTTTCAAAAACAAAGATTTTTCTACGAAATTTGGTGAAAACTTACCTTATTATATCCCAAATACACTTTAATTTATTTGACTTAAAATATTAATTTGTTCACCTTATTTTGACTTAATACCAAAAAAACATCCTAATTTTCAATCGAAAATTCACGTGTCAAAATATCAGCTTTTTTCAAAAAATCGGTAGGTATTTTGTTCGTTAAAATCTCTACTTTCCAATAATGTAAACAAAAATTTACATTAGTATACCATAGTACATGTTCTCGGTAAAAGCAAAAATCTTGAATTCGAAAATTTTGTTATCATTATTTAAAATTTTGGACTATTTATTAAAATTTACACTTAAATTACTTAAAAACCGTAACATTAATCAATATTACATGAAATCCTATGTTTATTGAGTAATTAAAGTGTAAATTTGAATAAATAGGCCAAAATTGTAAACAATGATGACATTGTTTGCATTTTACTACAACATGTTCTATAGTATACTAATGTAAATTTTTTTTTTAAATAGACATTTTAACAAACGAAATGCTTGCTCATCGCTGATATTCTGACACGTGAATTTTCGATTGAAAATTAGGATGTTTTTTTGGTATTAAGTCAAAATAAGGTGAACAAATTAATATTTTAAGTCAAATAAATTACAGTGTATTTGGGATATAATAAGGTAAGTTTTCACCAAATTTCGTAGAAAAATTTTTGTTTTTGAAAAAGATAAAAATATAAAACCAAAAACTCGGTTTTTTGAATTTTTCACATAAATTTTGAGGTTATGTGAAAAACTTGTTGATACAAAAGTTGTAGATCTTTTTATTACCTACAACTTTGCTATGCAACTTTTTTCTATAGGATTTGTAGTTTTGCCGGAAATCGAGATATACCATTTTTTACCATTAAAAACTCAACCCACCCACTTCCCGAACTCGGCTCGCCCGTAATTTATTTTTCCTTTAATTTTCATCATATTCACCTCCTTTTGCAATGGGTTTCATTCTACTATGATTTTTTTGTACTTTTTAATGTTTTTGAAGGCATTGGCACTGGTCTAAAACATTTGATAGAATAATGTGCTTGGTTTTCAAAAGTAAAAACAAAATTGTAAAACTTTGTTTGTCTAATCTCAGTACAATTTTGGCGATGGTTAGTATGTCTATATCAACTAAAAATTTTTGTTTGAGCTTTTGAATATAAACGGACATTAGGAAAAACCTGCCAATGTTTCTTTTTTAACTCTTGGTGGTTAGTTATCTAGTCACCTTCTCAAAAATTTTTATGATTATTTGTCCATGCTATCTTTTTTTTTTTTTTTTTTTGTCCGTGGGTAGGTGTTGAAATCTTCAAAAGATTCTATGAGGACCGGAAAACGCGTGCTCATAGATATGTGGGACTCTTAACCACTAAAACCACCTCCTCCTCCCGATTGCAACTAAGTTCAGATGGAACTTATCTAGCAATTTATCTTTCTCGAAGTTAAGTTACGTGTTGTAGGTAACTTTCCGATGAAAGTTCCTACTGATGATATTTAAAAATAAATAAATAACTTTTGTTTTAAATTAAATCATTAAGTAATGGTTTAAATTTTTGTTATCAAAAAAATATTTTAAAGGAAGTTAAATAAATAAAATCTCTAAAACATTTAAATTTATATTAATCAATGCCGATATTTCGAAATAAAGGAATTAAATTGAAAAATTTCACTGTACCAAATCGGAAGGTTTAGTCCTTCGCAAACGTCGTACTAAGTTTGTCTCGTCGAGAATTTCTAGTATTGTTCTATTAGTATGTTCGACTAATAGATCCATGCTATCTGACGGATTCTTTTTTCGCATATCCCGTTAGTATGCTCTTGTAATTTTGTTTTGCACATAAGGTACTAAAAGAGAACCACTTCTCACTATTTGCTAGTGAAAATGTTTCAAATTTCACTTTGTTCTGCAAATGGGAAAGACCTTTTTTTAAAGTATTGCACAAAACCTAGAGCCATTTTTATTTATTTCTCAGATTGAAATTCATTTTTTTAAGTCTGAAACGTATACAAATAAAAAATGAAATATGATTTGTTTAAACTACCAATTTTGTCCATGTTTACGCACCCAAAGTTTTCAAAAAAATTTTAGGGCCACTTCATTTTTTTATAGGAAGCCTGAAAAATGAATAAACTCCTAAAACGCTCAAATTTTGGGATAGACGTAGGTATAAAGCAAATTGCATTAAATTGTCCAGGTCGAGTTCTTGATACATAAATAAAATATTCAAAATACCAATTTTGCAAAAATTACAATTAAAAAATAATCAACAAAAGTTAGGTATACACTACAGTGTACGTACTATTGAAAAATTCAAAGTCCTTTAAAAACCCCAACAATTATTATTTACTTGCGATATAGGTACTATATATTAAGTTATTCATTCGTGCAAAAAAAAGTTGAGATAACATTTTTCCATGACATTACGATGGTAGACAATGCCAAAAAAGTGGGTCCCGGAAGTCCGTCTGTCTGTCTGTCTGTATAAATAGCTACAGCCTAAACGGATGGACCGATTAATGTCAAACTTGGTATGTAGCGTTATTTGGCGACTCTCCAGAGGCGTTTTTGGAATTAATTTTTTTGGACCAAAAATAACGGTACTTGTCAAATACCGATTTTAGTAAAATTGAAATATCTCAAAAACGGCTCCGACGATTTTGTTTAAAAAAATTCAAGTAGTAGTTTTAAGCTAAGGTCTATCTTCTAATATAAAAATTTTTGTTTGAAAATCATTATTATTAACGGTAACTGCCATTAAACCGTTTTTTTTTTTTTTCAAAATCGAATATCTCCGAAACTTTTTATTCGATTTCAACGAAACTTTTTGTGCAGAAGCATTTATATAATTTAAATATAAACCAAAAATAATTTTTGGATTGTTAAAAAAATTTTGAAATTTTTTTTTTGAAAAATCAAATTTTCGAAAACGGAATTTTTTTGAAATTTTGTTTTTAGATGTTGATTAGTAATTTCTACAAAATGGCATCCCAATTTTATTTTAAAACTTTTTTTCCAAAAAATTATTTATAAAAAATTAGTTTTTTTAAAAAACGGCTCTAATGATTTTGAAAATTTTTTTCTAAAAATGCATCTTAATATATCAATCAAAACTGCATACTTACTTTGGAGGGCAATTTGATTTCAGATTTTATTTTATTTTTTTTTTAAAACGATATTTATTTTTTTTCCAAATTTCTATATAAAAAGTCTTAAAAATGTAAGCAACTTTAACTCTAAAAACAAGATTAAAATTATTAGGTATGTACCTAGATTTATTTTAAATATACGTAGGTTTGTTTACATCACTGTACCAACTGGTGCGGGAGTTCCTCTGTGGAAATCCTTTAACGCAATCTTTTGACCATGTAAAGCCTTTCTATAGAAATAAGTCAGAAACGAGACTATACAAAAACCACAAAATGTACTCATAAAATTTTCGAAATTCCTCTGTTTAGAAGAATTTATGTTTTTGTATGTTTGATTGTGAATTCGTTTTGTTTGAAAAGAAAGACAACAAAGTGCGTGTGTCAATTTATATTTCATGTCTATTCCTCCTTTAATGCATTATTTATGAAAATTATCGAGGTTACTTACATTTTTTGAGTAATAAAAATTCGACTTCTTTCTTTATCAATGTCCCCTAAAATATTGATGTCTTTAATTTGAATAAAGAATTTACGGTTTCAAAAAACAAAAAACCAAAGTTATTATAATAAAAAAAAGAAAAGAAATAAAGAATGGTTTTCTGTTTTTTTTTTTCTAAAAGTTGTGCGTTTATAGAGTTCAAAAAAAACTTCAAAAAAAAAAAACCAAAACCACAAAGCTCTTTGCATTCCTTGTAACCTACCTTTTATTTCAAATTTACCTACGTCTTTAGGATTGTGTATACTTTTGTTTATGTACATTCAACTGAGATTTTTTTTTACGACGATTTTTGCTCGTTTCTCCTGGAGTCCCATTATAAAATTATGTCAAGATAGCAAAAGGGTTTTTGATGAATACCTATAAAAAAAAATGACTTTAATACATATCTCTCTTTACCTGTAAACATTTATTTCCCAGTTAAAATTTCGTAAGAACTCTGCGTTGTTGGTTATAAAGCGAGTGATTGTGTGTAAACCCAGAACTTGGTGGAGGTGGTTTTCTTCTGGTATAGTTTTATTTCTTCGTACATTTAATTATTTCCTTCGAGCGGGGTGGTTGTTGAATAATTGTCGTCAAGAGGGTTCGTGGTGGCGATATGGTTGGTCTTCGTTGTCCTCATCTACCAGTGGACTCCTTCTTTTCTTCCATCGTTCTCCATTTTTATCAGAAGAACAAGAAAAGAGGACAATAAAAAAAAACTTTTTCAAGGAACAATTTCTCTGTGCGTTAATGGTGCTGTTGACTTTAATGTCATTTTAATTTCTTTTGTATGTGAGAGAGAGAGGATTTTTTTTTTTCATATTTTTGTTGTTGGTTTTTGTTTAATATCAGCAAAGGGTTCTTAAGTTGCATTTGTTTTTAACCAAGTACCATCTATTAACGAAATTGTAATTGCAGTTTTTTAGGTCATAAACAAGACCGGACTAAAGAAATTATAAAAAAATAAAAAAATAATCCTTTTTAATTATAATAAAAATGAGATTTCAAAAGCTTAACAATACAAAATCTTCATAAAGACCGGAATACCGAAAGGCTTTCTTATTTAGAAAAAATAAATTTGAATAATACCATCCACATTCTTTTGATAAATATACCAGAAGTATTTATTGCAATGGAATTACTTTAATTCGAAAATCAAGGACATTTTTTTTTTTTTTTGAATTTTCAAGTAGTACCTCCTCTAACCAGTTAAAATTAATGCCCTGGAAGTTCTTGAGGTTCATAATATTTCCAACAATATGCTCGAGGAAGTTCTTAATGCAATTTGATTTTTGTGCTTTTTAAATCCTATTATATCCTTAAAATCCAATTATTTCTTAATAAAAACTGATCCTTGAGTGAAAATTCTATTGAATTAGTTTTGAAAAGGGTTTTACAAATACAAAAATTTAACCTCAACCTTCAAGCCCCTAATACCTTGCATTAGCCCCCTATTTCTAACTTTGTTTGTAGAGCTTTAAAACTTTGTTTTTCATTAATAGCATTGTTATAAGGTCCAGTAAATGGAATACCAGTTGTTTTTTGACAAAATAAAAACAAGGGAACAAAAAATAATCCCTTTTGTTTAGGATCCCCCCCAGTTTGTTGGTAGAGGTTATAGGAACGTGTACTTTTGGTGCCTTCAAAGGGAATGTTCCATAGCACTCTCTTGTGTATTTGCATAAATGAATGCTCAACAAACACATTTGATTATCAATTCGAGAGCAATAGGAGCCGGAGTAAGTATAAAGGTATGTTAAGCGAGATAGAGCTTACTATCTATATGTCATCGTGTGCCATCGAATTTCAAATTGGTGCTGTTTGAGGTCGACTCTCTGAACTGGATGTATAAATGTAGGCTCCTTTGGTCCATCAGAGGAAAGCCCGAATTGTTTACTTGCTGAGAAAATAGACAAACTACTCCTATGTACATTATGTTCGTCTAACTGATGTTTGTCATGTACCTATGCTTGGAATTGATGGTTCTATATAGCCTTTGGAAGTTTGTTGGTTAATTTTACGTTTTGCCTGATGGACATTGCATACACAACGGGGACACTATGGTAGTAGGACATGACATGGCCAATAAACAGAGAGAGAGAGAGAGCAAAGGAAGCAAAATTTAATTTGGCTTGCGTTCAGTTGTCAGAAAATTAGTTCCTACTGAGAGTACAATATTATTGTTCGAGGCAGTGTGGTAGTGATGGAGTATAGAGTAACTGAAAATGAATGCGATGATGGTGTATAGAGTAGTCCTCTGGAGTTGTCCTTGTGAGTGACAAGTTGCATGATGAGATTGCTAATTAATTGAATTAGAAGAGAGGGAGCTATGGAATAGAACTTTTGATAAGTTTCATCTTCGTTTTTTGGAAAGTATTTCAATCTTGTTGAGATATTCGCAGGATACTCTTTATAGGTTCGGGTATCCTTGTGTTTCTAGTAAGAATTTTGCAAAAAGAGAAAAGTTGAAATCTCATTAAGATAGAGTAGTGCTGATTGAAAACGGTATAAGCAACAGTGAAAGATTTGTTTTTAAATCCCTCCTTCTACGTATTTTTAAAAAGAGAAGTCCTTAAGGGTTAATCTTGTCACGACTTATTCTTCTATCGAATGAACTTTTTTAGCACAGAAGAGCCACAAGAAATATGAAAAGGAAATCATCAGTTTTCTTAAACAACTATGAAACTATATCTAAAGAACCTTAGTTTTGAAGACATATAGGGAACGAAACAAGAATGAGGGATTATAGAGCTAAATTTTTAGTGTTGGCTTTTTTTTAAAGCTGAAACCTTTTTTTTTTTGGCAATAAGTCTATATTTGTTTAGCTTTTATTTGTAGTACTGGTTTTTTGTTGCTGACACTGAAGCTTTTTATGTCTCTCCAGTTAGCAGAGCAAAGTGAGCATAACATTAGTTTGGATTTTTCGGTATCATATCATATCATACAAAAAAAAAAAAATTATTAGCAGGTGGTGAGAAAATTTAGGATAAATGGTATATAAAAGTTGAAAAATAAATTGGAGACAAACAAATTGGGGGTAAGGGGGAGGGTGGACGAAAAAGTGGGGTGGGTGTCAAAAATCGTGGAATAATTGAAAAAAGAGGTTTTCTGTAAAGCCGGTTTACGGACGATGATTTTACGTGATAACGTCGTCAGAAAATAGGTTGTGTGCTTTTGTTAAAAATGAGTCAATTGAAGCGTTTACTTATTTCAAACAATCATAATTTACATGAAAAAGCTAAAAAGAAATACCTTTTTTATTTTCTCATTATATTAATTTTTTTATATTAAGAGCTTAAAAAAAATCATGCAATTTTAAAACGCAATTATTTCTTCTTAAGAATAAAACCATTTTTAAATTTTTACAATGCGCAAAAAGTATAAAAATAATTTATTGAAAACAATCATTTTCATCAAAAATAGCAAAAAAAAAAATGAATTTTTATCTTCTACCATTTTTTTCCATTACAACCTATAAATATACCATCTGAAAAATTATTGTCTTAGTTCAGAATATATATATCGATCGATGCACAAAAAGAGCTAGAATTTTTTGAACTCGATCAAAAATCATTAAAAAAATCAAACAAAAAAAAACATTTATTTGTATGTTCTCAGGCTATGGAATCAATTTTTTTGTTTGACAACCTATAAAAAAATATACACCTTGTGAAAGCTTATTATTTCACCTTTCATATGACGTATCAATCTCATTTTAAAGATGCTTACAAGAGAAGTTAGAATTTTTTAAAGCCAACCATGTTGAATTTCCAGACTGAGATAACGGTACTTCCCACACTGGTGGCTGTTCGGGGAACAACAGATCTCCACTGGTGTTTTGAGGTTTTTCGCAAGTTTCTTAATTTAACGTTGTGTAGCTTGTAGTTAGTCTACCGTTATGTGTGATATACAAAATGAAAGGTAATTGTATCAGGATGCTCATAAAAGTTTAATAACATTTCTATCTGCTCTTGGTCAAAAGTTATAAAATGTTGAATTCTAAAATTGTATTTTACCGTTATCTCAAAATTGTGTTTACGAAAATGATTGAAACTTCGCAAACATATAGTCGTAGTTATGGTCTATCATTAAAAAGATAAAAATAAAAAACGATGAAAATCGGCTAAAAACGGTCAAATAACGTGTTTTTTAAAAACTTGTTTCTTTCGTTATTCAGTCAAAACTTACTAAACGATTCCAAGTTTTTGCACATGTATGCATTAGGCTAAAACGTCCTCTAAGTTTGAGGTTTTTGAACGCTCCAAAAAAAGCTAAAAATCAAAAATTACCCAAAAATACCCTTAAAAACAAGGTGTTTTTCAAAAATTCATATTTCGAAACACAGAATGTTGGAAAAAAATCCGTATCAGGCGCCTAATTTTTTTTCCCTTCATCTTTCACCTATTATCTTTAGAATTGTCAAAAAAATTTCCTTTACCCAAAATCATCATTTTGTCATAGCCCCAACACGTGCATTAGAATGGCTCTAACGTGCAAAGTTTTTGAGATATCGAATTTGAACATGCAAAAACACTATTTTTTGTGATGTTTTAGCAATTTTTTCAATTTTTCTCGATATTTTCTAGAACAAAAGATTAGTTTTTCTACATAATCTTAAATAAAAGGTTTTAGTCTAAATAACTGTATTTCAAATTTTTCAAAACTCAAAGATTTTTTTTGGTAACTTTTTTGATTGAAAAATAGGTTATTTTTTTCAAATTAAATTCTTCATAAATCCAAAAACTAACTTTTTGCTCAAAAAACATTTAAAATAGGTAAAAAACATAAAAAAGTAATTTTTAGCCAGGTTTTGTTAAAATCCAACTATTTTTGTAATAGATAAAAATAAAAACAAAAAAATCGTATTTTGCATAGGTATCTTTTCTTGATTGTTTTTGAGGTTATATGGTTTTCGTAAAACTTGTAGGTAGGTCTTTTTATTATCTACATCTTTTAGTGGCTTTTTTCAGTAGGAGGTCTACTTTTGACAGAAATCGTAAAAAACACGATTTTTAACAGCCACCAAATTTTTTAGTCCAATTTGTTTGTGGGCAGTTTAATTTTCTTTCATATGCCATTTATCCCAAATTTTCCCTGCTAATAATTTTTAAAAATCAAAGGAACTTAAAAAAAAAATTTTTTTTGAAACAAATGACTTTATATATTTAAGACAAAAAAAAAAAACAATTAATTTAGATTCCATCAAATTTGTACCGAAATCGACTAAACCCTCTTCTTACAATAATTCTTTCATGAATATCAAAATACCCAATATTTTACATTTAACTATTCTCAGTCTAAACTTTAAATTTATTAACCCTACCAATTTTTAAATTTATCAAAAAAAGTGCGTATTGCAATGAAAATTGCAAAACTTTTTTTAGAAAAAATATTAGGTAGTCATTTTTTATTTAATTAAAAATAGATTTTTCTTATAATTCGTATTGGGACCATACGATTTTTAGACTTATCTCTATACACACACAAACCTCTACAGCTCCATTCAAAATATAATTACCAAAAGCGTTTTAAAAAAGCTTCCATCATAAATATTCAATCAAATAATCACTCTAATTAAATTATTTATCAAAAAAACACCTTGTCCCTCAATTAACTGCTTTACAATAAAATTACCGACGATATTATTTTCTGATAAAATTAAGGACGAACGAACAAAAAAAAATTATAAATTCAATTAGCTCCACATTTCATTGAAATCCCTATCCCCCTTCCAAATAAAATCGAAGCAATTTTCTCACCCTTTTTTTTCGAGCATTTTCCAGGCCATGTTAATTATTATTGAAGGGAGGCCTTCCATATTTTTGTTTTTTTTTCGTTTGTACCCTCACAAAATGTCAGTTTTATGATTAATATACCTGTCTAACCAACTTGAAAAACAATAAAGAATCCAAGTGATGAAGACTGCATGCACCTCGAGGGTAATTATTTTCATATCGTCCTTCTATCGACAACAGGAGCACACGCTATCATTCTAATTACAAGGACAAATTTCCGCTAGCGTCGTACTTCAATGTGATACAAAATAAAAAGGACACGCTCCAATATAAAACATAAAAATCCAGGACAAAGTAAAAACAATTTCCAAACCTCTCTGATATTTCAAAGAGATAGACAAGAGGACATAGTAATAACAATACTTTTTCCCTGTTTTCTAGTTAACCCTTCCTGACCTCAACGGCACCTCTTTTGTTTGCGAGATTTTTTCTATAGGTATCATATACCCCCCAATTGAAGTACCTGCTTCTCTATTACCTACCGTTATTACTGATCGCACGCTATTTTGTAATAGAAAAAAAGGAAAGAAAAAAATATCCTTCACACAGATATTGTATATCCAGAGGACGACAATAACAACATCACGAAGGCACTTGTGTTTTTGGTAAATAGAAAAAGCGAGCGCTCTCACTTGAAAACACATCACCCCCGCAAAACGCCACTAGCACTTCCTCCCTACTACCCTCCCCATCCTCCTTTAAATTGACAAAGGACACGAATTTTCCCGCCGGAAATACTCTGCAAATTTAAACGAAGAAACTTATTTTCATTGTTTCGCAGTAGTTGCAGTGTGGTATAGCTTTGGTTTGAATACAGGGATTTTTGAGGGGGTGAATTGTAAAACACAAAATAGTCAAAGAACAACGATAGTATAGAAAAAAAAAACCCTAAAAGTCACCAACAGAAGGTATACGAAATTACCAACACAACTATCCTGAAAGTGCATTGTTATTTGGGTTTCTATTGTTCCTGTGGCGATTTTTTTTTCTACTTTCTCTTCCCTCCCCTCGAGGAAATGGAAGCACAAAACTGCAAAATAATAAAAGTTCTTTTTTTTTATTTTTGTTTTGTTTTCGAAAATTGTATGACATTTTATGAAGTGAAATGCAAAACATGTAATACAAAGGCAAAAACAGAATAACTTGTGCGAAAACATTTGTTGTTTTTGTTTTACTTTTTTTCGTTTTTTTTTTTTCTTTATCCGTGTGGGTATATTTGCTCGATCTTTGAGTTAAACGAGATTTATTGCATATTGGTTTGGCCACATGTAAACTTCCAGAGTTAGGGTCATTTCAATAGTTTTTGTCAGTTTTTTTAATGAGTGTAGATGTTTTTGTTTTATTAAAATCTAATAAAATCTAATTTCTGGACAACATTTTTGAAAGCTGTTCGCTTCAAGTGATTTAAGTTATTAATTTTTCATTGACCCCGGAATACTTTTAATTAATGAATAATTTAATTTGATGAAAGTTACTACATATATTGCAATTCAATTGAAACAAAAAAATCGAATGCCCCTGACCGGTGCCACTGTAGCATTACCTTTTATTCATAAAGAACCACATTTTGTCAATCTTTTCAGGAAGTAATCGTGACTAACGGCTCTCGTACACCAAATCCGTCATCGGCCGAATTATAGTCGGGCGTTGTCGGCCGAACTCGGCCGATAGAACCAAGCACATAGAAAGAAAAGAAAGTGCGTACACCACTGAAAGTTACATCGTCCGTTGACGTACGTTGACGCCCGATAATAACCGATCAACCGGCATAATCCGAACTTGTTTGGATTTTTCGTCCGTTGTCGGGTTGATTTATACATAGATATTGCTAAAAGCCTTTTCTTTGCAAAAATTGGCGGTATGAATTTTCAAAAATATAAATTTCTTCAAAATATTCCATTGAAAACAATTATTATATGCACTTCAAGTTTCACAAAGTCAGAATACAGACCGGCAGCGACGTCCTAGACCGGAAGCAGTGTATGCAGACGATCGTCCGAGAAAGTCGTCCGAGTAGTTCCGACCCGATGTCGGCCGATAATTCGGTTTTAGTGTACGCGAACGGTAAGAGGAATATTCCGGTTATCCGTGATACCTCGTCACGTGAGTTCTTATTTGTCCTATAAACCAAAAAAATAACTTTTCAGGAGAGCGTTTTTAAACTTCAAAGTGGGTGTTAACTTATTTTTTTGATCCTAATCACAGTGATTTGTATGTTTTTTGAAGGATTAGATATTTCCCCAACCATACATAAAGCAATCTGCAATTTTCGGTTTTTCAATATTGATTAAAATGAGTTTTAAAAAAAAGTAGTAAAATGGACATAGGACACCTGTCCATACAGTTACAAACACAAAAGCTAAACATTTTTTCTCCAGTGGAATTTGTATTGGATATAGAACACAAAAACAGAAAAAATAGGAAACCAAATATTTTTATTGAAACCGAAACTCAATACACATTCTTTATTTTGAGTTTAAAAAAGTAAACGAAAATATTATACAAGGGTTTTAGTTTAGAGATAACTCAACTTGATTTCCTTTGATTCAATTCATACTTTTAATTTCAAGAAAATTGTATATTTCTTTTAACCCTCTACTGCATGAATTAATATTAGCGGACGAAAAAATTAAAAAATGCTTTACATGGGTTCTTTGGGTTGTTTCAAAACGGTTTACATTAAAAAAATTTGTTTAAATTAATTAATTTAAAAAAATTGTTAACAAGCCAAATTTGGCTTCGTATGCATTAAGGGGTAAGAAATTTTACTAATTTTATTTATTCAGATTAGGTAAAGAATAAAATTAAAATTATAAAAATATAAATATTTATCATTTAAAAACAAAATAAAGTAAAATAAATACATTGCATTACAAAAGGTTAAGAATTACTTCAAATTTGGCTCATTTTAAGCCATGGAACCGAGAAAAGCAATTTGTTTTTTCAGTTACATATATTTTTTCTGGTTCACATTCTTTCCACTGTCGAAGTAAGTCTTGCTCCAACATTTTCACCCACTGCCAGATCTTAAAAAAACTAAAAAGTAATAAAATGATTGAAAAATATTATAGGTGAGCCTCCCTCCACCTAAATTTTTTGTGGTTACGCCCCTGGAAATGGGGTTAACATTAAAAAAATGTCTCTAAACGCGAAGAGCTCCATTTCTGAAGTAAAACATAGCTTCGAAGCAAAGTAAAAATGTAAAGGAACAAAATTTACAACAAAAAAATTTAACAAATTTTGTAGATTTAATGCATACGAAGCCAAATATGGCTTCCGTACTTTTTGCCCTCCCAAGACCAGGCCAATCATTTTTTTTTCAATTAAAATTGGTTCATAGCATACATAATAAGACAATCCATCAAAAATAAATTTTTAATTCCACTTTTCTTTTCAAACAAACGCAGTAATTAACACTTAAAGTATGAAAATATTCTACACTTTCGATTTCAATGCACACGACTGATCGACTCACCTGTGATCATAAAATACACCTTTATTTTGTGTCGGACACACGAAAAAACTATCTCTATGGGTTCTCAGAAACACAAAGAAGAGGATTGTATTGAATCTTTACCATTTTTTTGTGACAGAGAAGAGAAAATAGACAAAACCATATTTGGCTTCGTATGCAGTAGAGGGTTAAAAACTGAACAAAATTTGCGGTGTAGATACGTGGTTCACGCAAAAACGGGACGATATGGATGATGTCCTTCTTTTTTTCATTGGAGATGATTACCTTAGCATTAAGCAACGATAATTTTGGCAATGCAATGAGTTCAAAATTTGAGTATTTCGCCTCTTCCTAGGAGGAGCTATTATGGGTCATTTTGTGTGAAAAATATAACTTCATTGGATATAGGACATTAAAGCACAAATTTTGCATAATTTTAAAGCCAGTATTTGTCCTACTGCATAAAAAAACGTATACAGGACAAATAAGCATAAAATTCATAGAAAAAATTTGGTCTATAGGACAAAATCATTTTTTTTATCTCGAAAACTAAAAGAGATAGGACGATTCCGATTGCAGCAATCGAAAGAGCGTGGTCGAAAATATAAGATGGCATCTATAACTCATTTTCGACAAAAATGGTCTATAGGACAAATAAGAACTCACGTGACGACCTGTCCGTCGATTTTCTGATATGTACAATGTACATTCCATGCCAAATAATGATATTTGTTGGAAAAACTAGTGATAATACTAAGCTGACTCGTCACTGGAGAAATCTGTAATATCCAAATAATACGAAAAAAATCCCAAAAGTCTGCTAATGTTCGTGACCTATGTTATATTTTTCAAGATCCGTGACATTTATACGCTGTGATATATTCCTTTTCGACCATGTTTTATATTCCATACCAAATAGAGATATCTGTTGAGAACATTTTGGGACAGCACTAGGCGAACCCATCGCTGGAGAATTCTGTGATACCTAGGATATAGATAAATCCCTAATAACTTACCCCAAAGTCTTAAGTAAATGACATCTTATGATAAAAATAGTTCTTGGATAAAATGTACATAGATCAGTGATATTTATCAGATGATGACATTTTATTGTAGTATATGTGATACATAAAATTTATATAATGAATGATACAAAATATCTTAATTATTTCGAAGGAGTTATGTTTTTTCAAAATCTGATATGTTCACCTTGCGGCGTATTTCTTGCCAATTAGTGATACTTGTTGGAAAACTGTATGATTTATATTGAGTGCTACATCAAACTTAACCAAGAATTCAGTGATATCTTCCCGTTCAATTTGCAGTTAAACCTATGCCATCAAACAATAAAAGTATTACCTATATTATTTCCTCTGTGATAGATATTTATACTGAGGGAGGTCATGATAACTTATTTCGGATCAACACATCATACTACCCAGATGAACTTGTGATCCATTGTTTAGATTTTAAATTCATGATTAATATTTGGATAATTCATATGCTATACAAAGCATCAATTATGTGATTTGTTATTGCAACCCATGATACTGAATGGAGAAATTCGGTATAGTTAAAACGAAACAATATTAACCCTTGTTATATATTACAAATGTTTGTGATATTCATCTAAGCCTTACCCATTTTATTTCTTCTGGTAGACGGATGTTAAACACTCTTAGCCATCACATTTACTGATCCTTTGATACACATTTCTGCATATCTTTGTGATTTATCCAAAAAATTTTGATATTTCATACATATTTATTTCTATGAAACCTCTGACACTTACTGAATAAACTTACAACGCAGCAACTCAGACAACAGTGTAACAGATAGGGATTATTGTTAACAAAAGTCTGAGATAGCAGATATCACTACAAACTAAAGCTACGAGGCGTACAAGTAAATGTGAACTTCTGAATCTTATTGTGATGTTGTGTTCTTAATTAACTTAACAACTTTGAACAATTCCACTATATTTTGATTGTTTTGAGTTTTGAACCAGCTGAAAGATTTCATTGATTGTAAACTTTATTTAAATTTCGATTTTGCAGCGAGTAAAACTTAAAAAATAAAATGCACGACTGGGTCGCACGAACTTGCTCTTAGAGTTAAAGTTGCTTAAATTTTTAAGACTTTTTATATAGAAATTTTGAAAAAAAAATTAAATTCGTTTAAAAAAAAAAAATAAAATTAAATCTGAAATTAAATTGCCCTCCAAAACAAGTATGCAGTTTTGATTGATATATTAAAATGCATTTTTAGAAAAAAAATTTTCAAAATCGTTAGAGCCGTTTTTTAAAAAACTAATTTTTTATAAATAATTTTTTGGAAATAAAGTTTTAAAATAAAATTGGTATGCCATTCTGTAGAAATCACTAATCAACATCTAAAAACAAAATTTCAAAAAAAATTCAATGTCCTGTTTTCGAAAATTTGATTTTTCAAAAAAAAATTTTCAAAATTTTTTTAAAAATCCAAAAATTATTTTTTTCAAAATTTTATTTTTGGCTTATATTTAAATTATATAAATGCTTCTTCACAAAAAGCTTCGTTGAAATCAAATAAGCAGTTTCGGAGATAATCGGATTTGAAAAAAACGGTTCTATGGCAGGTACCGTTAATAATGATTTTCAAAAAAAAATTTTTTCATTGGAAGATAGACCTTAGCTTGAAACTAACATTTGAATTTTTTAAACAAAATCGTTAGAGCCGTTTGCGAGATATTTTAATTTTACTAAAATCGGTATATGACAAGTACCGTTATTTTTGGTCCAAAAAAATTAATTCCAAAAACCCCTCTGGAGAGTCGCCAAATAACGCTACATACCAAGTTTGACATTAATCGGTTCATCCGTTTAGGCTGTAGCTCCTTATACAGACAGACAGACTGACAGACAGACAGACAGACAGACGGACTTCCGGGACCCACTTTTTTGGCATTGTCTACCATCGTAATGTCATGGAAAAATGTTATCTCAACTTTTTTTTTTTGTACGAATGCATAACTTGATATATAGTACCTATATCGCAAGTAAAAACTGCTATTTTAAAAGCTTTGCTGTGTAAGATAGGCTAGACTATAACCACTCAGAATAAAACTTCTGAGAAAAAAATAAAACCTAAAGTTTTCAATATTTTTATGCTCTTTTAGCTTTTCTCAATTTTCTAATAAACTTTTCATATTATATAACAAAACTTTAAGGTTAGAAATCAATTTTGTGTAAACCAGATTGATTTTCAGCTTTTTCAACAAATATATTAATCAATTATTTTAGGTTTAAGTTTAACCAAAGTCTAATCATTAAACGGTTTAGGAATATGATTAGGTGATACACTGAGAAAAAATTCGTAAAATTAATTTTTTAACTTAGTGTTTTCTTTTTTATTTCCAGATCTTCATCACAGGAATAATGTTAAATCCATTAGGAAATATATTTCTTTTTATTATTCTGGGTAAGTTTTTATGTGATTAAATATTTTTTTTTTTATTTTAAAAGTCAAGAAATTAATGTCCTAAAGCTTTTGATATAAATACATTTGTCCTAAATAGGTAAAGCTTTGAAAAATTATAGAAAACTACCTCTTTACCGGAAGTGGTTGAAAAAATATTCTCCATATGAAAAAAAAACAAGTAAAAACAATGTGAGCAAAAGACTTTAACTTAGAACACAATTAAGACAAGCTTTTGATGAAAAGTTTATTTGAAATCCACCAGAAAAGCTCATATGAGCTTTATGATTAAGCTTAAACTAGCTTTATCTTTTTGCTTATAAAGAAGCTTAAAGCTTATTCCAATCCTTAGCTTTTTGGAACAAACATCCTCGTATACAATGAAAATTTATATAAGTTTAAAACCAATTCAGAACCTAATACACACAATACATATTTATGAGCTTTCATTCTCGATTATTATAATGTTAACAACGTTTCTGTTCTCAACAGATTAATTGTATAATTCTTCGTTAAAAAGCGCAAAAGAGAAGGAAAACGTTTCTAAGAAAAAGCTATATTTATATAGCTACAATAGCTTAATAGCTTTTAAAAAATTTGACTCGAAGTGTAGGTACACAAATTTGAGTTTGAAATAAATAACAGGTTTATTATGAAAATCATTAACACATGGGTTGCTTAGCTAAAAGATGGCTCTTTAAGACTGAATAATGCATTTTGTGATTTCGTTTTTTATTTACAAAAATTGAGCATGTTTTAGTAGAACTGAATGTGGAAAACTAAGGTTGCCTACATTAGGGTAAGGTGGTATAAGAGTGCGCATTTTTGACAAAACACCAAATAAAACAATAACAAAAAGAATTTAACTACTTTTTTATATATAGTTTTTAGTTTATAATCAAAGCAACGAAAAAAACTTAAAACTGGTAACAAAAATGTATTAATTCAATAGTTATAAACAAAATACCACATTAGGTCATTTGCGCACTCTTATACACACTATTGTGTAAGAGTGCGCGGCTTAGTTTGTAAGAGTGCGCAGCTGCGTACAGGTGTAAGTTCGCACAAAAGTCGCAAATAAAACTGCCTATCTTTAAATAAACAGAGTATTTTTCAACCCATCACTACTTGCATGAGGAACAATCAATTTAGTCTTCGATTAAGGCTAGGCGCACACATGCGATTTTAGTCGAACGATTATTCAGTCGCAAAAATGGATCACATGCATTTCAATGCCGGTAAACACACATGCTTCTAAAAAATAGCCGCGATTAAAAAATTGAAAACTGTCCCATTTTTTTGGCGACGCGATTGTCGCAAATTAAAATGGAACAAATGGACCAGCATAGTTATGCACACACTTGCGACTAAACCGAAAACGACTAAAAAGTAGCAGTCGCAAAGAGCCAAAATCATGCGCACACATTTTTTTTAGACGCAAGAAATGAAACACATTATTTTAAATGAGAGCACACAGACTTGCGATTTTAAAATCGCAAAGTTTAAAAAAATGGATCCGGTTCTATTTTTCGCGATTTTTGTTTGCTGCACATAAGGATATATTATACAGAATATAATGCACCTGCCCGCACGTGCGACACTTGGAACAATTATTTTAACCCTAGTTTACGGATTGGGGTTCGTGCGAGCCCCAACGCATGTTTAAATGGTTATAACTTTTTTCTAAATCGTTTTTTTTAGACCTGGGATGAAAACTCACAAACCAAACTTGGGGTTCATGAGAACCCCAAGACTTAAAATGGACTATTTTCAACAATTTTTATTATATTTTGTCAAAACCAAACACGTGTTATCATAAAAAGACACCGCAACTTTCACCTTAATCAATAACAGAAAGAGACAATGCATCAAATTGTTGATAATGAACAATTAGAGGTGCATAAAAGCTTTGGGGTTCGCGCGAATATTGCATTATTTTGCGTGCCGTAAACTAGGGTTAAGTACAATAATGGATATTACTAGAAAGTGTTGTATAGTGGCTCTTTTTTTATAAACGATAGGAAATTTAAAAGGACAATTCCATAAAATTCATAAAAATTTAAGAGAAGACCCTCAGAAATTTACCCAGTACTATAGAATGAGTATACAATGCTTTGGTGAAATAATGGTACTCGTGGGGCCTAAAATAAGATACAAACATACACATTGCAGAGAATCTATTTCTATTTCTAATCTGGTAAACAAGCTGTCAAACCCTTGCCAAATTTTGAGACACTTATCACTTTATCACTTTTACCAGAGCTTACACCGTTTCATGAATTCACCTTATCATAAAATCCGATGGTAGATACCATTTGTATGAAATTTTCCATTACGAACGGATTTCGTGATTGTTTTCTTTGCGGTCATTTGACCATTAGATTTGAACAGTGAGTATCTCCTGGCTCCTTTGATCTTGATATGATGCATTTTTTTTTTATCGAAAAACGGTCAACGGTTTTTTTCGACCAAACATAATGTTTTTCCTTGCAATAAATAATAGTCGCGCGATTTTTTAGTCGCAAGTGTGTGCACGGTAATTTTATGTTGCGACTGCGATTTTTTAGCAGCAACGACTGAAAATCGCATGTGTGCGCCTAGCCTAATGGTTCCGAGAAAATTTCAATATTTCCTAGTTACTTTCATTAGCTTGTTTTTTGTAAAACTTGTATTTGGTTTCTTTTTGGTTGGAATTGCTTTTTCTAGCTGCTGTTTGCTGGTATATGGACAAATGCCAGTTATTTTGAAGCCTTGAATAGCATTTACTACTTTTTTAACCCGCGCACTCTTATACATCATCATGGTGCGCACGCACTCTTACACGCTCAGACATGTAATCGAAGAATATATATATATTTCACAATGCACTTTATGACCAGTCTTACGTGTTCCTCAAATGTTTCTTTTTGTCGACTTTTTAATGTCCCATACTTTGTTTATTGTTATTTTTTATTGATAAGCAGAAAATTTAATTTGTTTGGCAAGAAAAATTGGGAAAAAAGTGCTAAAAAACTTAAACTTAACTAGAACCTCTGTTTACAAACACACTTGCATGAAATTTTGACAGCAGATCAAACTCATTTAGATCTTTCCAAAATAAGTGCATTCAGTCTTATATTCCCTTTCAAACCGTAGAAAATGGTCTTGCGCACTCTTATCAACCGCGCACTCTTATACCATCCTACCCTATATAAAATTGTTTTTACTTTATTCGGGAATTATGTCCCACCCTACTGAGACAGAAGTCCTGAATTTTTTAGTCGAAAATGGGACATAAGTCCCGAAACTCTGGTTTTTCCTAGGTTATTCGTAACTTCGGTTTTTCGTAACTTCGGTCTTTCATAACTTCGGTTATTCGTAACGTTTTGCGTTACTTTGACGCGCATAACTCTGTTATTCATAACTCCGTTACCATTTCGAAAATGGTAACAATAGAACAAAATAATATAACGCTGCTTTCATAGAAAAACAAAATGACCATTCTTAGCGATTAATTTGTTTGAACAATTTTTCATGTGCAGGCTTAAGATCTTGTAGCCCTTAAGTAACTATATCAAAGTTGTTCTGTAGTTTCCAAGCTTATGCTTTAAAAATGCTTTTAGATTACTCCTTGAATCAAATTTCTAGCCACAAAAGGGTATAATAAAGAATCTTTTCTTGCAAATTTTTTTCATATTTCGTATCCACTTTTTCATGGAATTATCCTGGAATATTCACGATATTCTCAATCTTTAATTTTGCAATTTTGATCAGCCTTTTGAGTTAAATACCTCCAAGTGCAGAGTAGCAAAAAGTGCAAAGACGGAATAAAACACACATTTTCTAAAGCTAAAAATAAAATTGAGGTCCTTGCATCAAAAGCGGTATACCTAAGTCCAATTTTAACGTTTTGTGTCCAAAATGTTTCCAAAATGAATTATTTCACGAATGTTTTAAAATGACATGCTAATAAGAAATTTCCATGTTTTCACATTTTTATAATCAAGTCTTAGGTAAAATAAAAAAAAATTAGTATAATTACTGAGATTTTTTAGAATTAGGATCTCCCTAAATAAAAAAACTTTAACCTCCTCTAAATTGAAATAGTCTCAAAACACATACAAAAATAGGTATCATACAACTTTTATAAGATACAATCAGTATATCCACTTCTAAGCTTTTTAAAATATAGGAAATAAGTACCTAAGTATGACTCGTTCACTTAACTTTTCATGTCTAATCCTCCTGTTGTTGGTCAAAATTCAATCACTAACTTTATTGCTTGCAAACAAAACAGAGAGAAAAAAATTTTTGTTCTCGTCTTAGGTACACTTTATGACTTTGGTCACATGATGTCATAAAAATCCTTAATCAGTAATTAATCATATTTTTCTTATGCTTCGCTTTGGATTTACACTTTCTTCAATCTGAATTGTACGAACCTTTCTCTTTTACTCATTCCTTACGTATAGTGACATTTTTTTTTTCAATTTTTATCTTAATTTATTCATGCCCGGCCATAATTTGAATTCATGACGGAGCAATAGGAAATGAGTGAACGACAAGAATCGCATGAATTAGAAAATTTACGTTCATATACTTGTTAACTTATAGGGTGAAATGGGGTACATTTGACTAATTCTTATTAGAAAATATCTCTTCTTGGATAGTATAAGTTGGATAATCAAGTTCTTATTGGGTTACACTTGTTGTTAGAACATTTAACGAAATACTAAAAAGTGTAAGCAAAAGGAAAAAAATAAGAAGATTTTGAAGTAGTTGAAATTGAGTGTGAATTGAAAAAAACAAAGTAAAATATCATAAATATGCTATTAAAGTCATACCCAACTCGCTCCTATACAATTTTTTTTGTCCAGTCGATTTGTATGCGTAATTTCCTTCATCAGAAAAAGGACATTTTTGCCTTCACTTTATTTTTTTTTTCTTGTTTTTTTTCTAAACAATGCTTATAGTAAATTTGCTTTGCAATTGTTAGCATGGATTGAGTCCTTTCATTGTCCGCAATAGTGACACGCAATTTTTCTTATACTCGGGAATACTCATTTAAAAGTTGTGTGTTGCTCCTCGCGGCATAATATTATACAAAAAATAGAAAGGGTGGAGTATTCAATACCTACCCAACTTAAATAACTTACAATTCACTTAATTCCCTGTGTGTGTATAGGTTGACTTGCAATTAATAAAAATAAAACAGGAATTAATTAAAATGATACGAGGAAAGGGGCCGACTAACATTTCATTTGTGTTGATGAGATTTTTATCAAATTTAAACTGAAAAAGAAAAAAAACACACAAAAGAAAAAGATAAATCTTAAACAAATTAGTAATTACTTCGAGTAGATTAAGCTTTCTTAATTGAAATGGTTAATCCCCAAAGGATAATTACCCTAATCCAGTGTTAAACTTCAAGGATTTCAAGTTAAATCAGTACCAACAACAACAACACAAAAAACTTGAAGATTATGTATTTATGCTAAAAGTTCATTGTTATCTGTAACGTTGACAATAACATTCCAATATAATTCTTGTATCTAGGAGACTCTGAACAGGAGAGCAAAGGACATCTTCTCGTCAAAACGATCGATATTGTGGCCTTGTTTATCCTGTTGTCGTTTTATTTATTTAATTTTTTTTTTCATTCCTCCTCTCTTAACAATGTAAAAATGTCCTAGCAAAAAGGAGGGGGCACGCTGTACCCTTCCTTCACAGACTTTTCTAATTCTACCCCATCATTTGAATTTCTTCACTTCATTGCGTTTAGTAATTTGAATTTTAAACTTGGAATTTATTTCTTTCTTTTCGTTCTTTTTTTTTATGGAAACATTTCTGTGGCGTTTATATATGCTCTCGTAGAGAGATACTATACATTCGTGTATGTCGTAGAGGAGAGGTGTCTTTCTTGTATATTTTTGTAGTGCGAACAAAAATTCGCATAATATTCTTGTGTAAGGGGGATGTTATTACTGGTGTGTTTATACTGAAGGATACATTACACACACTCAAACTTTTTATACAAACATATCGTGGATTATAAGAATTCAAGGTGTTTTTAAGGCAGGATGGAGATGGAGTATTAAGGATATAGTAAATTTTCTTGAGATGCCTTTAAGAATCAAAGTTAAATGAAAAAAAAAAAAAACGAAGAAAATTAAGGTACTTTTTATTTATATATTTTTTTTTTTTTTAGGAAAATGTCTTTCCAGGTGACATGGAAATTGATGGATTAAATAAGGAATTTCCTCTCGGGGGAACATTAATAAAATTCTTTTGGTTTAAAGGAAGAATTTTTTTTTTTTTTTCAAATCACTGTCACTCTTGGTTTCATTTTAACTTGATTGATGCTAATATAGAAAACACTTAAGAGATTTATATGGGTTTGAATAGTCTACTCTAATAGAGAGGTGACTATTTGGGTCAGTTTAAAAATATCGATTTATTGCTAGTGTCAATCATGATTGTACATAAATCTGAATACACAGTTTTTATAATAAGGTAAGAACTTAAAAGTACGCCCCCTAAAAAAAAAAGCTGAAAAAATGAAATAAATAGTCTGACAAATAATCATAAAGGATCCTTAAATAAATTTAATTTGATGCAAGTTGAGCTCAAAAACAACGAAGTGACTAACAACTATGAACCACTTAAATGCGCGTGTAGTGGGTGGTTTGCTGAAATGAAGAAGGTTTATACAATTTTTTAACGGTGCACATTGTGGCCAATGGTATCAAAAGCTGTCAAAAATATCTATTTTTAATTTGTACCGAAATTGCCAGATACAAATTTACTTTAATAGAGGGATTAATAGGCTGCACAAAACCGGTTTTTATTCCACAATTTAAAATGTCACCATTGACGAAATTATTCGCTATTTAACTTTTTTTTAGCTCCCATGGGTGTTTCAAGTTTTAAGTGCTATTTCGTTAAAACAAAAGATACAAATTTGAAATAAATATGGAATTACAAGCAAAAGGGAAGCTTTAGATTCTCATTTCTCTTTTGAATTATGAGTGTGTAGTTTGTTTAAAATAATTTTTCGAATTCGGTGTCTTTAAGATCATTCGTGTTTTGTGTGCGTCATACAAATTCCTTGAGAAAAAGTTCATAACGGTGTGAAGTGGCGCTTTGTTTTTGGTGTCCCTTTATTGATGAGAGTGTCATCTTTCATGTCAATTAAAATAATGTTGCCTATGTTTGCCCCTTTTTGAGTAAACACTATGTCAAGTTATCTAAAAATAACCATTTTTTTGTATATATTTCTCAGATTCCGGCAGTGCTGACAATACCGGTCAACTAGATTTTTGACACAAGGACCTAATTATACTTTTCTGAAGGTTTAAGAGATTCTGAACTCGTATCCATAGTCAGAATTATTTTATTAGCCGCAACTGAGAGTGTGTACGGTTAGCATGCTGGCTAAAAATTTAAGATAATAGTGTTGATCAACAAAATGGAGACTCATCTTGAGATATCTCATGCATAAAATAAGATCGGAAAGATTTAAATAGTTTTTTGAAGAAGAAAAATAGATCACGGCGTCAAACTATGCTGAAATAATAAACCACAATTAGCATAACCTCAAAAACATTCTAAATAACGTTTTTTTCTTAAAGCTTAAAGCATATTTCTGGATGTGTATTCAGTATTCCTAAACCCTTCAGAAAAGTATATTTTGGTTCTTTGAACAAAAAAAAAGTTGAATTTTGTTGACCAGTGTATTTTTTCATTAAGAAGATTTTGTTAAGACCCAATTAATGAGTCAGGTCAAAGATCTTTGAGAGATAAAACTATATTTTTTTAAGAAAAACCTTATTTAAATAATAAAACCAGTAAATTCAAAGTATTGAAAAATTAAATAACAATTTTCCTTCTCAAACAACTTCAAAGCTAAAGGTAACAGATACCTTCTTATTTATATGCGTTTTTAATAACTTTTCATAGAATCACAAGAATTGTCTTAGATTTGTACTTTATTATAGTATTTTTACCCATAACAAACTTAAAAACAAACAAAAATAATTTTTGCCAACTTTTCCTACCATCGGCCACACTGTGCGGTGTCTAGATTCAAACTTGTTAGTTAAGGGGTTATAACACTTTGTAGACACGAAATCCTTTCACCATTTTCATCAGCGTATAATACCTACAAAGGAGAAACATTATTTTCTTTTGAAGTTTGTTTAAGCATTTCAATAGGTAACAGAATAGACTAATATGAAAATTTTTAATGATGTGAATTTTTTTAAATGACGACGAAGTTCAGGATGATCGCAAACTCCTGTGCTCCCATATCGGGCGACCAACTAACTCTCCTACAGTTTTAAACCGATTGGGCTGAAGATTTTTGAAGATTAGCAATACTTTTCCTCAGTGATTTATTGATTTTTAAAGAAATAGAATTAGTTTGAAAAAAAAAATTAATTTATTCCAATTTATTCAGTGAAAAAAGTCCATGAAATCGTTAAATTTTAATATTTCAAAAAAATCCCAAAGTTATTTCAAAAAAATCCAAAGTTATGTTTCTCCTTTGTTTTATACGCTGATGAAAATTTCGTGCTTACAAAGTGTTATTACCCCTTAAAGATTTTGGGCGATTCCCTAGAGGGGAAATTGAATTTTTTTTTTGAGGATCAAAATTAAAAACGGCTCAAACGATTTGGATTAAAAAGCATAAGTGTTCTAGGATTATAATAAGGTCCTACTTTTGATTTTATTCAAAGTGTTTTAAAAAATTTTTGAAAATTTTGGTAAACAAAAAATTATTCTTTTAAAAATTATATCCAACAATTTTCAAAAACGAAATTCCTAAAAATTCTTTGTTTTAAATGTATAACAAATTAAATGGCTTACTTTAATTGGAGATTAAAACCATTTCAAAAGGTGTTTTTTTAATTTTACGATCAACTTTTAATACAGTTTTAACATTTCTTATAACATTATTGATAAAATAAAATTAAATTATTCTTTTACAAAGTTTGTACAAAAAGGTTTAACATTCTAAGCAACTTTACCTAATCATAAGAGCAAGCACGTGCGACCTAGTCGTGCAATTTTTTTTTTTTTATATCTGTCGAGTTCCTTACAATTTTTATTATTTGGCTTCACATAAGAATGAAATTCAAAACTGTTAGAAATTTGCAGTAAAAATTTAATTTGCAATGCAAATATTTTTCATTTGCAATAAGGTTTTTTTTTTAAATGCAACATAGCTATTTTTAGTTACAATAAAAATTTTGGTTTAATGCTAATTTTTTCAATGCAATAAATACTCTTTTTTAATGCAATTCTTTTTTACTAGCAATAAATATTTAATTTGTAATGGAGGACAAATGCTTTACAAAAATGCCCTAAAAAAACAACAAAACTTTGGTTCATCAAGACCTTATACGGGATCTTGTAACACTCTTTTTTTAGCCGATTTCTATAGCGAGTCATAATTTTGATCCTTACATAAAACATCACTGTACTAGTTCATTTCCATCTTTTCTTGTCAACTCGGATGGTTTCAACTCAACTAATCACAAAACCCGGTAAACCTACATACAGGGTGTCCGGTAGAAAATGGATAATCCTGAAATGGCTGATAGGTGCACTTTTGACTGTTCTGAAAACGAAGAGAAAAAGTTTCTATCGCAACCAATTTAGAAAATATTAGCTTTTTTTCAAATTTTTTTTAAAGAAAAGATGAAACAGTTGTAAAAACTTTTAACTTCTTATGTAGTGAGCCAATTATTGTAGAAAATTATAAAAATAAGAAATTTATAAAATTCATTCATTCGTGCTTGTGGTTAAAGAAAACGTAAGATGAAGAAATTTAAAGTACACTGAACGAAAAAAATCTAATATTTTCTAAACTGGTTGCGATAGAAACTTTTTTTATTCGGTTTCAAAACAGTCAAAAGTGCCCCTATCAGCCATTTCAGGATTATCCTTTTTCTACCGGACACCCTGTATAAGTATATCATCAAGAGAAACAAATAAAAAAAAAAATAATAAAAACTACACTGACCAAAAAGTGTACCTTTCCTTCAAATAAATTGAATTTATGTCGTGAAAGTTGGCGTAACCACTAAATACTATAGCCATATTGCTTCTTACATATAAAGTTTTTTTTTTCATTTTCAATGCCAATTTTAGTATTTAGGTAACACATAGTTAAAAAGGCAAATAAAATTCACTATACTGCAACACACACCTGCTTTAATATTATATGTTTTTAAGTATTATTAGTAGACAACTAGATTTGGTTTAATAGAGTGTCTTTATTGTCTGTCTTCAATCTGTTTGAGGTGACGTGACACAACTTCTAAGACTAACTTAAAACTAATTTAATACTAATAAATAAAGAAGAGACCGATGATATTTTAACGCCTTCCACTAATCTTATTTTTTCAACACACAAATCTTCTAAAACAACAAAAACTTTAAAACCAAATCAATCTTTTCATGCCAATTCAAACCCAAAAGAATCAAAACAATACCTGCTTATCGAGACATACTGGATTTCGAGAAAAAAAAAAGTGTACTTCAAAACATTCTAGACTGTAAACAATGTGACTGATCCGAAGGACATTTCCTATAAAAAAGAAAATGAACACAAAAAAAAAAGAACAAAAACATTTTCTACACAGAGAAAAATATGACCCGCTAAAAACTAACAGATTGCCATATTGTTTTACCTTCCATACATTTCACAAGGAAATCTTATTAAAATCAACGATTAATAAGGTTTTTTTAAGGAGATTTCTTATTATTTTTATAGAGAAAATCTTATTAAAATTTGACTGAAAAGTTGATTTTTTTTGCAACTTAGCACTAGAACAAAAATCGCGATCAATATTTTCATGGCAGATTGGTTCAGGTGGTAAGGTGGGCGACTAATGATTTGAAGTCTCCAGTTCGATTCCCAGCCTGGTCATCTTTTTTTTTATTTTTTTGCAGATTTTAAAACAATAAGGAAAACCCGATTGTTTTAATAAGGTTTCCTTCTTGGATGAAAACCATAGAGAAATCTTATTGTTTTTGTTCTATTTTATGTGGTCTATTTTTCTCTGTGTATCCTAAAGGAATTACCTATCACATCAATAGAGCTACCTCAATCTTTTGGAACAAATTTTATCCCTCGAGAGATGCTCTCCACCATCATCACACAACATCACTCTCCCATATAAGCCCTAAGGCATAGGCGCACACAATTTCAAAAACAACAACTCACCAAATCAAATTCCGTCCAATAAAACATCCTCCCAACCTAAACAACAACAACATAGCAAAAAAAGTGTTTTTTATATATAAATGAATGAAAACGGCAATAACAATTCTTCACGATTAATCAAATTCAGACGATATCGGTTGCGGATTGAAATCATGAATAACAATCCCGAAAAATAGGCACAAATAAAAAAAAAAAAAAATAAACAACAAACACCTGCAAATAGGCATCAGTTCGAGTTCGGGTTGTGCCAGCTTTTCGCTTCAGCCCCCTTTTCTCTCAATACCACGCCCATATCACCATCATCATTACCTATTCAATCAATCGGGGGTATCATCCTTAGCCGGCTTGAGCCTTCATTTGAATTCATTCCGTTGTTTGTGTCTTTTTTTTTTTTGATTTTTTTCTTTCTTTCCTTCGAAAAGGGGGGGTTGTTGGTTGCCTATTACCACCTGGGCTCTCCTCTGGAAGCAGTCATGTTCCGTTGTCGTAGAACCGTTTATCCATAATCAGTTCAGTCAGGCAAGAGAGTATTGGGAGCAGGAGGCACACAGTCATGGGAGAATAATGGATTACAGACAAATGCCGACGCAAAAGTTCTTCGTTACCCCCTTCCCCTTCTACTCTTTATATCACCACCTACTTCTTCTCATTCTACTGGATGGTATAAAGACTGAAGTCTGAAGAAAGATAAATGATGAATTTTAAGGTGAACCATCGAACCATTTATCTCCTGATAGATGGACGGATTGAGATTTGAGATGTGAACGCGTGAACAGGGAATTAGATTCAAAGAGTTGTGTTTGTTCGACAGATAGTAAAGCCTAAGATTTATATCTTCTATTTGTGTGTGCTCTGTTCAGCATAACGACGAAACGGAATAATCTATGAATTGCACGTAGGGACTTGACTATGAGACTATATGCAGAATATTGGAGATTGCTTTTTAGAATTGGAATTCGGAATCAACCGGAGACGACGACTGGAGGCATTCAAGTTCTTCTCCAGTCGCATTTCAGATGGAAAATGGTAATGATGAGAGTTTTTTTTGTTCTTCATTTCGATCAAACTTGTAAATCTAGGAGGCTTAAGTGATTCTGGGTAAGTATTCATACCAACTTGACTATCGAGTTGATATGGATATAAAAGTTCAAAAAACCGATAGAAAATAAAAGAAAAACTATATTAATATTGTGGTTAAGGTTGCTACTAAGTTTTGGGTGATTTATAAGTTTTAAGCTAAAGATATTAATAATACAAAAGTCACAAATGAAATAAGTTTTAGTAGGAGATTAGGTGGATTGAGATTCAGTGATGAATTTAGAGGGAAATAATGGGAAATGCTTATCAAAATCGTTATTTAAGAACTAATGCCCAAAAAAAAAATTGGAAAAAAAACTTAAGCAAATTGCAAAAATTAGTATCTAAAAAATGCACTCATCAAGAGTATAACAAACAAAAACAATTAATATCAGAGCCAGATCAGAAATTTTAAGATTTAATTATTTGTTAGCCCAATCAAGAAGTAAAACAATAAAAATAAAATGCACGACTGGGTCGCACGTACTTGCTCTTGTAGTTCACAGTATCTTTATCTTAAATATCTATTGGAAATTTAAGATTTTGTAGAAAAAAAAATCAAAAAAAAAAAAAAAAAAATCAAAAGTTTAAAAATTAAATTAAAATTTTTTTTTTTTCAAAATGTTTTTAAAAATATTTTTTTAACATTTTATACCTAATGATCTCTGTAAATTTTAAATAAAATAACTAATGCTTTGATAAAATATATGAACTTAAAAAATATGTCAATTTTCGAAAAACGGCAACGCCATATTTCCATTCTCCGCATTTTTTGAGAAAAACTAAAAACGCAGTTTTGTTGGAATCAATAAGAGTATTCCGCACACCAAATTTGATCAAAATCGTTAGAGCCGTTTTCGAGAAATTTGCAATACCTCGAAAACGTTATATGGGAGGTATGCGTTAAAATGGAGATATTAAAAAAATAAAAAAAACGGGTCTAGGGAATTACGTAAAAGTCATCTGTACCAAGTTTCAAGCAAATCCATCCATCCGTTTAGGCCCTAGCTCGATGTACGCACAGATGCACACACGCACAGACGCACAGACCGACGGACGGCATGACGAAAACCACTTTTTTGATCTTCTCCATCATCGTAATGTTGGTTTTGATTAAAACCTCAATTTTTTTTTTTTCGACACGAAACCAATACTTGCCCTATAGAGCAAGTAAAAATAATTTTTTAGGTGTTCAAAATTTTCCTTGACTTTTCAAGAAGAAAAGAATAATTATTGTTTCTTTGAAAAATGTTTAATCGAAAAAATGATGTCGCTATCGTAGTTTTCTTTACATGGAACTGTACAAAGTGTTAACCCTTTATATTACCATGTGACATTTCTGTAACAAACCAAAAAATTTTTAAATACTATTTCATCAAAATACAATAAAATATTTCTATTTTATTTTTTTTTTTTTAAAGTTTATTTTGAAAGTTTGGTTTTCTTGAAAATATGTTTCCATGCCAACAAAAGGTTTTCTTTTTGGACTTTCGGAAAGTGCGTAAAAGTTTAATTCAAAAATAGTTTTTTGCTTAAATTTTCACATTTTTGTACTTGAAAACAGGTTTTTACACTTTTAATTTTGATTTCAAAATGTCGAAAAAAATGACTAAAATTAAAAATATTGATTTGTTAAAAAATAGAATGCACGACTGGGTCGCACGAACTTGCTCTTAGAGTTAAAGTATGTAGCTTAAATTTTGAAGATTTTTTATAATAGAAATTTGGAAAAAAAATAAAATTCGTTTAAAAAAAAAAAATAACATCTGAAATCAAATTGCCCTCCAAAACAAGTATGCAGTTTTGATAGATATATTAAGGTGCATTTTTAGAAAAAAAAAAATTTGAAAATCGTTAGAGCCGTTTTTTTTAAAACTAATTTTGTATAAATAATTTTTTTGGAAAAAAAGTTTCAAAATCAAATTGGTATGCCATTTTGTAGAAATCACTAATCAACATCTAAAAACAAAATTTCAAAAAAATTCAATGTCCCGTTTTTGAAAATTTGATTTTTCAAAAAAAAAAAAAATTCCAAATTTTTTTTTAAAAATCCAAAAATTATTTTTTTATAAATTTTATTTTTGGTTTATATTTAAATTATATAAATGCTTCTTCAAAAAAAAGTTTCGTTGAAATCGAATAAGCAGTTTACAGTTTTACCGTTAATAATGATTTTTATTAAAAGATAGGGGTTGGGGTCAAAATTCTGCCGGGGTCAAAATTCTTTTGTCAAAATTCTGCTTTCAAAATTCTGCTTTACAAAATTCTGCTTTCAAAATTCTGCTTTTCAAAATTCTGTTTTACAAAATTATGTTTTTCAAAATTCTGCTTTTCATAATTCTGTTTTTCAAAATTCTGCAAAAAATTAAAAAAGGGTTTGGAAAATGTTAAAAAGCGCTCGCTTTTTAACATTTTCCAAACCCTTTTTTAATTTTTTGCAAAATTCAGTAAAATCATCTTCTTGAAAAATTACTTAAATAATTTGTCATTCCTTGAATACTTGCTCTTGTAGTTCACAGTATCTTTATCTTAAATATCTATTGGAAATTTAAGATTTTGTAGAAAAAAAAATCAAAAAAAAAAAAAAAAAAATCAAAAGTTTAAAAATTAAATTAAAATTTTTTTTTTTTCAAAATGTTTTTAAAAATATTTTTTTTAACATTTTATACCTAATGATCTCTGTAAATTTTAAATAAAATAACTAATGCTTTGATAAAATATATGAACTTAAAAAATATGTCAATTTTCGAAAAACGGCAACGCCATATTTCCATTCTCCGCATTTTTTGAGAAAAACTAAAAACGCAGTTTTGTTGGAATCAATAAGAGTATTCCGCACACCAAATTTGATCAAAATCGTTAGAGCCGTTTTCGAGAAATTTGCAATACCTCGAAAACGTTATATGGGAGGTATGCGTTAAAATGGAGATATTAAAAAAATAAAAAAAACGGGTCTAGGGAATTACGTAAAAGTCATCTGTACCAAGTTTCAAGCAAATCCATCCATCCGTTTAGGCCCTAGCTCGATGTACGCACAGATGCACACACGCACAGACGCACAGACCGACGGACGGCATGACGAAAACCACTTTTTTGATCTTCTCCATCATCGTAATGTTGGTTTTGATTAAAACCTCAATTTTTTTTTTTTCGACACGAAACCAATACTTGCCCTATAGAGCAAGTAAAAATAATTTTTTAGGTGTTCAAAATTTTCCTTGACTTTTCAAGAAGAAAAGAATAATTATTGTTTCTTTGAAAAATGTTTAATCGAAAAAATGATGTCGCTATCGTAGTTTTCTTTACATGGAACTGTACAAAGTGTTAACCCTTTATATTACCATGTGACATTTCTGTAACAAACCAAAAAATTTTTAAATACTATTTCATCAAAATACAATAAAATATTTCTATTTTATTTTTTTTTTTTTAAAGTTTATTTTGAAAGTTTGGTTTTCTTGAAAATATGTTTCCATGCCAACAAAAGGTTTTCTTTTTGGACTTTCGGAAAGTGCGTAAAAGTTTAATTCAAAAATAGTTTTTTGCTTAAATTTTCACATTTTTGTACTTGAAAACAGGTTTTTACACTTTTAATTTTGATTTCAAAATGTCGAAAAAAATGACTAAAATTAAAAATATTGATTTGTTAAAAAATAGAATGCACGACTGGGTCGCACGAACTTGCTCTTAGAGTTAAAGTATGTAGCTTAAATTTTGAAGATTTTTTATAATAGAAATTTGGAAAAAAAATAAAATTCGTTTAAAAAAAAAAAATAACATCTGAAATCAAATTGCCCTCCAAAACAAGTATGCAGTTTTGATAGATATATTAAGGTGCATTTTTAGAAAAAAAAAAATTTGAAAATCGTTAGAGCCGTTTTTTTTAAAACTAATTTTGTATAAATAATTTTTTTGGAAAAAAAGTTTCAAAATCAAATTGGTATGCCATTTTGTAGAAATCACTAATCAACATCTAAAAACAAAATTTCAAAAAAATTCAATGTCCCGTTTTTGAAAATTTGATTTTTCAAAAAAAAAAAAAATTCCAAATTTTTTTTTAAAAATCCAAAAATTATTTTTTTATAAATTTTATTTTTGGTTTATATTTAAATTATATAAATGCTTCTTCAAAAAAAAGTTTCGTTGAAATCGAATAAGCAGTTTACAGTTTTACCGTTAATAATGATTTTTATTAAAAGATAGGGGTTGGGGTCAAAATTCTGCCGGGGTCAAAATTCTTTTGTCAAAATTCTGCTTTCAAAATTCTGCTTTACAAAATTCTGCTTTCAAAATTCTGCTTTTCAAAATTCTGTTTTACAAAATTATGTTTTTCAAAATTCTGCTTTTCATAATTCTGTTTTTCAAAATTCTGCAAAAAATTAAAAAAGGGTTTGGAAAATGTTAAAAAGCGCTCGCTTTTTAACATTTTCCAAACCCTTTTTTAATTTTTTGCAAAATTCAGTAAAATCATCTTCTTGAAAAATTACTTAAATAATTTGTCATTCCTTGAATGCATATTAATTTTTGTTTTATAAATGAATAGATTTGAAAATATTAAGAAAATAATTTAAAATTTTTAAATTTATCAAATAAAGATGAATATTCAAAAATTTTAATAAGAAAAGGAATATCTTGTGTCAAACAACATCAGTTCCAATAAGTTATAGATTTTATTTGAAAGAAAGTCAGTCTATGCATTTTAAAAAATATTTGCGACACTTAAACAAAAAAATTAGGAGAGTATCAATGTTGAATACATATGCTATAAAAAAAAAACAGAATTGGCAGAATTTTTTTGTTCAAGTATAATGCTGGCAGAATTTTGAAAAGCAGAATTTTAAAAAGCAGAATTTTGAAAAGCAGAATAGAAAAAAAAGCAGAATTTTGAAAAACAGAATTTTCGTTAAAAAAGCAGAATTTTGAAAAGCAGAATTTTGAAGCCAGAATTTTGACCCGATCCCAAAGATAGACCTTAGCTTAAAACTCACATTTGAATTTTTTAAACAAAATCGTTGCCATTTTCGAGATATTTTTATTTTCCCTTTTGGTCCCTCTGGAGAGTCGCCAAATAACGCTACATACCAAGTTTCACATTAATCGTTCCATCCGTTTAGGCTGTAGCTTCGTTTACAGACAGACAAACAGACTGACAGACAGACAGACGGTCTTCCGGGACCCACTATTTTGGCATTCTCTACCATCGTAATGTCATGGAAAAATGTTATCTCAACTTTTTTTTTGGTACGAATGCATTATATCGCAAGTAAAAAGAAGAATTAGTAGGATTTTTTGTTAAAAAAAAATGCTGGCAGAATTTTGAAAAGCAGAATTTTGTAAATCAGAATTTTGACTGCAGAATTTTGATCATCTCCCTTTAAACATTTTTCTTTATTTTAAGCATTTGCTTGTGAAAAATTGAGGTCTGTTGATAACTCACCTTACAAAAATCGAACAGGAGTTTTAAGACTCCGACAGTATGAAGTTTTCTGTGAAATTTTATAATCTTAATTTGTTTTTAATGAAGATTTCATACATACAAAATTATATAAGCTTTTAAAATAAGTGACAAAACCACACATTTATTCAACATTTCGATGGAAAATTTAAAAATATTTAGGTGACTCAAATTCGTGTCCACTTTTTCATGGAATTACCCACAAGAAAATAAAAATAAAAAAAAGTCACAATTCTAAAAAAAAAATCATTTTTGTCAAAGTCTTATTAGACCAGTGCCGATGCCTTCAAAAACATTAAAAAGTAAAAAAAAATCATAGTAGGATGAAACCCATTATAAAAGGAGGTGAATATGATGTAAATTAAAGGAAAAATAAATTACGGGCGAGCCGAGTTCGGGAAGTGGGTGGGTTGAGTTTTTAATGGTAAAAAATGGTATATCTCGCTTTCCGGCAAAACTACAAGTCCTATAGAAAAAAGTTGTATAACAAAGTTGTAGGTAATAAAAAGATCTAAATCTTTTGTATAGACAATTTTTTCACATAACCTCAAAATTATGTGTAAAATTCAAAAAAACCGAGTTTTTGGTTTTTTATTTTTATCTTTTTCAAAAACAAAAATTTTTCTACGAAATTTGGTGAAAACTTACCTTATTATGTCCCAAATACACTGTAATTTATTTGATTTAAAATATTAATTTGTTCACCTTATTTTGACTTAATACCAAAAAAACACCCTAATTTTCAATCGAAAATTCACGTGTCAAAATATCAGCTTTTTTCAAAAAGTCTATATAAACTAAATACTATTTAAATCTCTGAAAATTATATTTAATTTATTAAATATTACGTATACGCCACGGTGACCCATTTTATATGAAAGATTTAATAGAAATTTTTTCTTCGAAATTATAAACTTTCAAAAGGCTCTATGAGGACATTTAGACACTTACTTATAAAAGTGTTGGCATTAAAATCAACTATACATTAGGGTGGGTCAAAAAAATCGAAATTCTTTTTTTTTGATTTGGTACTCCGAAAAATCGATTGCTAGACACCTCTAGAATATACACACCAAATATGAGCTCTTTATATGAATGGGAAGGTCCTCCACTTTTAAATTTTCCATTTTTGCATCAAGCTTCTACAAAAAAAAATTATTTTTTTTATAAATCGACTTTTTTGCAAATTTCTTTGCTTATTCTTGTAGGAAATTGAACGCTCTACAAAAAAGACTTCATACTCTTTTTTCTTTTATCTAACCGTTTAGTAGATATTTGAGGTCCAAAAATCGAGAAAATCTTTAAAAATTCGTTTTTTGTTCTTAATTTTGTAACAAATTGAAAAATTATAATAATCAAACGCGCAAGACATATTCTTGTTGGAAATTGATTGCTCCACAAAAAAGGTCTAACTTTGTTCATTAATCTAACCATTCTTAAGATATTCGAGGTCAAAGTTAAAAAAAAATTATAAAAACATTTTATATTTTTAAAAATTTTCCATTAATATAAAGAGCTCATATTTGGTGGGTATATTCTAGAGGGGTCTAGCAATCGATTTTTCGGAGTACCAAATCAAAAAAAAAGAATTTCGATTTTTTTGACCCACTCTAATGAGTATATTGGTATAGGTATTGTAATATTTGACATTCTAAACGGTTAAAGCAATTAATTTACTGCCAAGGAACTTTTTATAGAACGTTGAAGTCCCTACAAGAAAACATCTTGCTAATTTGAAAATATTGAATTTTCAGTGAATTGGAAAATTTTGAAAAATAAAAAATGTTTTCATATTTTTTTTTAACTTTGACCTCGAATATCTTTAGAATGGTTAGATTATTGAAAAAAATTATTAAGACCTTTCTTGTGGAACAATCTGTTTCCTACAAGAATATGTCATGCGTGTTTGATTATTATAATTTTTCAATTTGTTACAAAATTAAGAACAAAAAACGAGTTTTTAAAGATTTTCTCGATTTTTGGACCTCAAATATCTACTAAACGGTTAGATAATTCAAAAAAGCGTATTTAACATTTTTTGTAGAGCGTTCAATTTTCTACAAGAATATGTAAAAAAATTGGCTAAAAAGTCAATTAATAAAAAAATTATTTTTTTTTTTGGTAGAAGCTTGATGTAAAAATGGAAAATTGAAAAGCGGAGGACCTTCCCATTAAGATAAAGAGCTCATATTTGGTGAGTATATTCTAGAGGTGTCTAGCAAACGAGTTTTCGAAGTACCAAATCAAAAAAATGAATTTCGATTTTTTTGACCCACCCTACTATACAAATTCAGTGGTTCTTCAGTGCACATGACAGTACCAGCTTAGTCAGTTGCTCTGTATTTACTAAACTAAGACAGTATTTTGACGTGAGGGCCTCTTCGGACTATCTTGCTTCTTATTCGACCAAGCTTTGATAAATCATTCCGTGAAATGAAGCATCTTTACCCTCGATTTACAATTTAGTTTTTATCGGTTTAGTTTTAGCTTTATTGAAGCAAAATTCTTTTTTGGGCTCTCCTGCTGTCAATTTATTATTATCACACGTTTTGCTATCCAGAGCTTTTTCTTCTGCTTAGTTGGATTTTTTTGAAAGTAAAAGATCGCATAGTTCTCTCACTATCACTCTGAAAAAATATTAATAACTAATTTAATGAACTAATTTCGGAGTTCACGGTGCACCGTATTAAAAAGCAGTGCACAAATGTGGCATTTTTGTCATTCGTTAGTCATGAAAAAAGAATTCTTAAAATTATCATGATTACAAAAAAAATTTGTTCACATGCAAGTCGTTTAAGTGATAAATCTAATAATTAAAGTACACTGGGGTGTATGCGTAACTTTTTTTGTATGTGGAAAAACAGAAATGATTTTTTACCATAATATTTTTGTGCGTAAGAAAATATGTAGTTCAAAATAATGATAAAGTAAATAGTAGTTTTTCCTAGGCTAAACAATATCAAAAAGCAGAAACTAAATGAACTAAAATTACAAAACAAAAATATTATGTAAACGACCTCGAAGCATACTTCAACTGTAAAGTTATTTAACTTGATTAAAAAATTATATATCTATTTTTTCTGTATTATATTAAAATATTAAAACAAATTCAAGCATAATAATACGTTTTTACTTACTCTTGCGAGCATAAGTGGATTTCAAGATTAAAAAGAAAGAAAAAAAAAAAAAAAAACTTTAAAGTCGCAAATGGCGGCGGGAAAATAATACCTCAAAAGCAGGTGAATATATTACATCCTGTGTCTCCTTGTGTATAGTCATTTTCTTTGATCCCTTTTATTCTCTCCATGCAAATAAAATAAAATAAAATAAAAATAAGAAAAGAAAAAAAAAACTGGATAAGAGTGATGAAAGGGAATATGTGGGCTCGATCACCCATTTCACATCGGCTGATTACTTCAATTCGTCGTTGTTTTTTTGTTCTTTTCTTCTTCTGTTGTTTCTTTGAATTCTTTACACTTCCTCTCTGCAACCACATCACCATCATATCATCCACCCATCAAACCATTTGGATTCATTCCCTTTGCCAATCGTACAATCTTTACAGTTACAATCGTTTTGCATGTCATTTGAATGCCAAAAGGGGAATTCTTTCAAGATAGTGAGGTTTTTAGAGCTCAGGCATAAGTCGGAGAAACAAAAAAAAAAAAAACAAAAAGAGGAAAAGAAATTACTTAAGGAAATCCTTCGAGTCTGCCGTGAACTTTCTATAGCTCCTCCGTATCAACTCAAAAGCATCATCAGCTAGAGTCGAGGAGAGATCTACACCAAGACCAAATTGAATAGCAGCATCATTGAAAGGGATACGTTATTTAAAGCTGTAAATGAAACAATTTAGCCACATGAAGCGATTTTGTTTTTAGATACAACACGCCTTGAAGCACCCTATGTATCTTTTCTCGACTGTCTTCATGCGTTACACGCCTCACGCATGGAATATATTTTTGGTGTCTTTATATGTTTTCATAGCTTAGAAAAGGCTACGATTTAAAAATATATATATGTATTTGGGCAAATGTGTGGAACGTATTCAGGAGGCAGGCAGACCTACAAAAAGATAGATATTTAAGCTCCTCCAGGGTCGAATGAAATTTTCCATTTCTTATCCGCAGGATATCTACACTTTTTTATATCTTTTAAAATGCTTTACACAAAGAATGAGATGGAGCACGCCGACAAATACGACAAATAGAACGACAATGACGACGTCAATGCAAGACGAAGAAAGAGTAGAGTGGTGCGGTGGTGTGCTGGTGCAAAAAAACATGGCAAGGACATTTGGGGAATTTATTTTTCAATGTTCTACTTTTGTTTGTTTTATTTCTTCCTTTCGATTTGTCAGGCATTTTCGTTTCGTTTGTTTCATCTATTTTGGTGTTATTTTGTGTAATTTTTTTTTTCTGTTTCCACTACTATACATTGAAAGATATAGTTTCTTTTTTTTTTTTTTTTTTTTTTTTTTTTTTCAAAGCAAAAAACACAAAGAAACGCCGGATATCTTTTGATAAATTATTTGAAAAAAAAACATCGCCAAAATCGAACACAAAAGCATTTTTCACGCGCAGAATAAAGGATAAAAAGGATATATAACGAGAAAGGAAACATAAACCTTTTGCTATACGCAAAAATCTTAAACGAATTGAAATTTTATTCTAATGAACGTGTGGAAACCTTCAGTTTGTAGTTAGAGTACTTTCAGTTATGTTTCTTTCTGTTTTCTTTTTTCAAATCATTTAGCGGAAATAGTTTATTTGAAAAGAGATAGTTTAGGAAAACTTAATATAAAGTTTGGGGGAGTATATTTTGTCAACAAGCAGTCAGTACCTTATAGATTCTGGTAGGTAGTTATATTTAAGTGCCAACAAATACCTAAGTTAAATTTTCTGAGAATTTAAAAAAACAGCAAAGAAAATACATAATTTTGGCACAGTTTTGATTTCTAAGAATTTATAATTTTATATGATAAAATTTGTTAAAAGATACTTTGATCACATCAGAACTACTATTCGTGATATTTTAAATATTGTATTTAACGAGACAGTTACTAAACGACTAAACTAGATATATCTACTGATAACTCATAACTACTAAACTAAACATTGTTTGAGTGGTATAAGATGTACATTAAGGATATATGCAAACAGAACGATAGAAATGCACTTTTTCACGCACTTTACTTTATCACATTGTAAGCCCGATTCAATTTCGAGTTTCATTGTTTTTTTGATAATGTTGCAAAAAGCGAGTCACTGTCAGACGTAGATAAATATTATTATCAGAATCCATTAAATAATTTCAGATATATTGAAGCAGCGAGGATTAACAACAAGAAGTATTGATCGTTTTATAGAATATACATAAAACCCGAGCTCAAAAATATTTTGATAGAAAACGTTTAGAGATTTAAACTTTTTAAATAGATGATTTTGTAATTATTATTTTAGAAACAAATTTAATTTTACTTTTTTTTTAACTTTTCTTATAAGATATAACTGAAATTAATCCTCATCATTTTTATATACAAATTTAATACTAAAAAAAAACTTTGGTAATAAAAGCACATTTCTCAATAAAAATTAAGATTTTTTTTGTTGTTGAAATTTTTAAGGTATAGAGGACAATCGAATATTTATTAAAAGCAAATCGACCTCAAACTGAAAAATAAAAAAAAAAACAAAATTGCTCTAAGAGTTCAAATTGTTTTAATTTTATGAATTTTTTACATTCAAATTTTGGTAAATATATTTAATTTGAATAAAACACAAAACTCCTTCAAAAAAATAGAAATGATATCTTAGTTTAATTTGAGCTCTAAAAATGTATGCAATTTAAATTCTTTTATTAAGGGCCAATTTTTCAATAGTCAGTTAAACAGTCAGTTAGTACTTATTCCTAAGGATAGAGAAAAAATCAATTTTTCAACAAGCAGATATAGCTTATTCCTAAGAATAAAACTATCTGCTTCTTTCAGAAACGATTAAAAATTATTCTAAGGAATAATCTCAACAAAAATATTGTGTCAGTTCGCTGGCTGAGAATTATAAGGGTGTATTTCATACAAAATACAAAAAATGAGTTTTATACACCAAAATTTTCGCAATTTCAAAGGCTTTCAGATAAGATTTAAAAAAAAATTAGAAACAAATTAATGGCGACGGTACAGGTGAAAAAGACATACAACTTTCATGATTTCACATAAATGTATTGATATAATAATGTTCTATGTTATTAAAATTGCAACATAGAACCCTTTTACTGATTAGAACTTTTTTGAGCAAATTTTTCAAAATGAAATCTTATGGAAATGATCTTTTTTTTAACTAAAGTAAAAATTAAATATCTTTTGATGTTTTTGCTGGTATTGAACAATAGGGGTGGAATCGGCTAACTTGATAGTCAATAGTTGACAGTCAAAAACGATGATTTTGCTCCATAATTCGTCTTTTTGGACCATCAACTACTCAAGTAGCACACTGGTGTATAAATTGGTGTAAATTCATTAATTTTGGTGTAAAATTGAGAAATTTGAATAAAATGGTGTATTTATCAAAAAAGATTATATAAAAATTATACCATCATCTTTTCTGTGCAAAATTTCAACATTTCTTTTAAGATTCCGTGCAAAAAATACGCCGATATTCAATTGTTTTTATAATACACCATTATTGGTGCATAAAATTATTCGATTCTCAAATGAACCGAAACGGTATATTTTGTACACTCTCTTTGGTGTAGGAAGTACACCCTGTGGACATAAAATTCACCAGACTGCATAAGTGGGAGACGTCATATTTTTCCATGGCCGCCATTTAAATAATGAAAACAGCGATTAATTATTTTGCTATAATAGCACTATATCGGCCTAAATATCCCGCATTCTTACTTTTTTTCGATTCGTTTATATTATAATAAGAGAACGCTTCTAAAAAAATGTAAAAACAACAAAAAAATTATTACTTTTGAAAAACTGATTTTTAAAATCAAAAAAAAAAATCATTAATTCATTGAAATTTTTGAGGCGCTCGATTTTTAGACGGGGTAGTGTCTAAAATAAGTAGATGGAATTTGTTTCGTTCTTAAATTAGGCACTCAAATTCATATTTAATCATTAGTTAATTGTATTGTGATAGAGAATAATTTATTTTCATTTTTTTCATAAGAAATAGTGTACATTTTAATTCATCAAACTATTAAAGGTTAAAAAATAAACTTTGGTTCAAATTATAAATCAGAATAATTTAAATGGTGTATTTTATCCATAGATTTATTGTGTATTTTTCAATTTCAAAGGAATAATTTTTCACCAAAAACCAGTTCATTTTTTATACCACTAGCTCTATTTATATACCAAAATCGGTTTAATTTTTTAACCAGCGGAGTTTATTATATACAAGAAAATGGTATATTTTTTATATTCAAAATGCATATCACGAAAGTGCAAAAAATACCCCAAATATTTTGGTGTATTTTAGACTTTTGTGCTACTTGAGTATCGACTATCAATTTAACGGATTTCACTCCAGGGCTTTTGCTAAACAGCAAAGAATTTTTGTATCTCATTTTCTGTACTCTTTAAACCAAAATATGCACTATCTAACATTAACTTTTGCAATAATTCATTCGGGTTACCTAACCTAGATATTCTTACATCATAATTAAATTAGAGTAATGTTTTTTGTGTGCCAAGAATTGGAAGTGATTTTTTGAAAACTTTTTTTTCATAATCGAGGTTGGGAATTTCATAGTTCGTATTAATAAACTAAAAGTTTAAGAAACACTTAGATTCCTTAACTTAAAACAAAAGAAGTCAAAACTCAAAAAGTACCTAAAAGGTACCTTCGGGCAAACCAAAATCCGATGGCAAGATATACTAAGATATAAAGCAACTGCAAACGAGATTCAGCTTTCACCTTAGTACCCAAAAAACAAAAATATAAATAAAATAATTAACTAATTTTTAGTTGTATTTAGTTTTAAAATTGAGTTTTTTTTCACAGGTCAAGATTTTACTCTACTAATCGAAGTGAACTCTTCGTTATTCATCTTTAGAATTATATTAGTTTATTTCTATTAATAAGATTTCTAATAAAAATAAGTAAAATTTGTTTAAACTTTGTTGAAATCGAAGTGAATTTAATTTTAACAAGAATTTTCTTCTTAAGAAAATTTAGGTGTAGATACCTGCTAAGATTGAAATGATTTTGCATATTCATTTTATATGCATTCTTATTAAAATTAAAATATTAAACAAACTTTCATTTTTTTTTTTTGGCATACATTTTGCACCATAGATGATTGTTTTAAGACGACTGTCTTTTTGGAAAAAAAGCATGCAAAAATCCGATTGATTTAATACAAATTCTAATTGTTTTTAGCATGTCTTTTTTCTGTATACCTAATTCAACAAAAGCAGGAATTGTTCTATAAATGCAACAACGTGATTTGTAGTATTTTTTTCTGTTATTTAAAATAGACTTTGACTGTAGGTTGGTGATGAATGACCAAAACCCATAATCCCAAAGAGAAAATCCCAAAAGCCAAAATCCCCAAGACAAACCTGGGTATAGATAGGGTATCTTCAGGAAAAAATCACAAAAAAAAAATCTACGAGCGAAAATCCCAAAATTTCAGATGCGCAAGTTGTGTATCAAGCAATCAAATAGCGCGCGTGATTTCTTCATTTTGGAAAGACCTATTTTTAATGATATTAAATATTGTAAGCTGTGATAACTTGCCTCAAAAGATTATGCTTAGTTTAACTCGCTGTACCCTTCTAGTATATTAGAATCATTGTTAAGGCACACGAATGGTAGGTCAAACAACGAAGGTTCAAGTCACGGTTGTGTACATAATTTATTTTTTCTGTTCCGTTTTAAAAGAAGAACCTTTATGACTTTAAAATTGTCGTCTTTAGTTCTGATTTTACTTTGACTTACCGTGTTTTTTTATCATTCTATTACGTTTTTGTTTTTGCTAGTTGGAGATTTTTGGGGATTTGGAGAAAATAGGAGAAACAAATATTTATTTGAGATTTTGTCCATTGGATGCCTTTCCCCATGGAGATTTTGTCCATGGGGTCAAAAATTTTCTGGAGATTTTATCCGATTGAGATTTTTTTTGAAGTTATACTTCTTATGGGAGGGTGGGTATGAAAATTTACTTTTTGACAAGAATGTCAAAGGGATTATGACGCGATCACCCTGGGTAGCAGGGCTGTCGTTTCACCTTTAGAGTAGGCAGTACTTTAGTATTTAAAAATGCAGTACGCCGCAGTACGGCAAACATAAAACACACAACACGTTGCAAGTAACATGTTTCATGTGGCAAGTTGCATGTGGCAAGCTGCATGTGGCAAGTTGCATGTGGCAAGTTGCATGTGGCAAGTTGCGTGTGGAAAGTTGCATGTGGCAAGTTACATGTGGCAAGTTACATGTGGCAAGTTGCGTGTGGCAAGTTGCGTGTGGCAAGTTGCATGTGGCAAGCTGCATGTGGCAAGTTGCGTGTGGCAAGTTGCGTGTATCAAGTTGCATGTGGCAAGTTGCATGTGGCAAGCTGCATGTGGCAAGTTGCGTGTGGCAAGTTGCGTGTGGCAAGTTGCATGTGGCAAGTTGCATGTGGTAATTTCCATGTGGCAAGTTGCCAGGGTTGCAAAAAGCTCACAGCTCAGCTCAGCTCAAAATTTGAGCTAGCTCACTTTTGAGCTAGGTACCATAGCTCAGCTCATTTGAGCTGAGCTGAAACTGAGCTGAGCTGAAAGTGAGCGCCCCCAACTACCAAAGCCTATATCTCGGAATTTTGAAGAAAATTAAAAAAAAATTTTGTATGCCAAAAGGTAGTGGGGACTCTAACCTACATTTGGGTACAACTCTCATCCCTGTAGGTCCACGCGTTCTCAAACCGGGAGAACTTAAAAGTAAAAAAAAAATAGGCACGATTCTGAAAAAATAGGCATGATGTCTAGGTTTACAATGGAAGGCGATTTTTTAAAAATCTGACAATGTTCAAAGCGTAGGCCCATGACACAAGCTATCATTTGGCATCACTCCCAAAAATTGCTCTCAAGCGGTTTAGCTTCCAGGAGCGTTCAAAGATTCGGTTATTTTTCGAAAAAAACATTTTACCCCAACTTTCAAACTCGATTTTCTCGGAATTTTGAAAAAAGTCGAAAAACCGGATTAATACAGTCAAATAAGGAGAAAAAAGGGGTAAATCTCGGAATGAATGTTAGTAGACATTTTTTTTGCTCAATATCTTCCTTTTGCCATTCTATAACATATCTCAAAAGTCTAGAAAAATCTCATGTCCGCTTGTCGCGATTTCAAGGTCAAATCGCGAAATGGAGATTTTCAAAATTAGCAAAAATAGGCTATGGTATTATATACACATATGATACATGATTTCAAGGTATTTTTTAATGCTGATTCCAAAAAATCTAAAATCAAGACAATCTGACGTCTCTGGAAAAAGTTATACCTGTTTTTCATCTGTCAACTCATATTATTATAACAGTTGCAAACTTACTGCCGAAAAACCCTTAAAAGTTATGGTAGATGAACCAAATTTAGCATGAAGATTTTAGAATCCATCATTATTAAAAATGAAAACAATCCATTACAAAAAATATATATACCTACGAAATAATGGTATTTTTTGATGGAGGGGCAAATTTTAGGATATGCACTGAAGAAGATTCTTGTTCATCTTGGGAATAAGTGCTAATAGGCTAATTTTTTCATTTTAATCTTTGTTTGGATATTCTTTAACTACCCTCAAAAATCTAAAAAAAATCTCATGTCCGCAAGTCCTAATTTTCTTGGTTTGAAAATAAGGTGCAGATTTTAAAAAATTGGAAAACTGCACTTCAGATATTTGTGTCAGATCAACATGAATAAGGTGCATTACTTTTCAGGGATGGTCAGGTTGACTTGTTTGTGAGTTTTGTTGGAATTAGTGTTAAAAAATACCTTTAAACCATGTCGCTTATGTTGGTATACATATAAAAATTTAAACTTTTCTTATTAATTTTTTAAAATCTGCACCTTATTTTCAAACCAAGAAAATTAGGACTTGCGGACATGAGATTTTTTTTAGATTTTTGAGGGTAGTTAAAGAATATCCAAACAAAGATTAAAATGAAAAAATTAGCCTATTAGCACTTATTCCTAAGATGAACAAGAATCTTCTTTAGTGCATATCCTAAAATTTGCCCCTCCATCAAAAAATACCATTATTTCGTAGGTATATATATTTTTTTTTAATGGATTGTTTTGATTTGTAATAATGATGGATTCTAAAATCTTCATGCAAAATTTGGTTCATCTACCATAACTTTAAAGGGTTTTTCGGCAGTAAGTTTGCAACTGTTATAATAATATGAGTTGACAGATGAAAAACAGGTATAACTTTTTCCAGAGACGTCAGATTGTCTTGATTTTAGATTTTTTGGAATCAGCATTAAAAAATACCTTGAAATCATGTATCATATGTGTATATAATACCATAGCCTATTTTTGCTAATTTTGAAAATCTCCATTTCACGATTTGACCTTGAAATCGCGACAAGCGGACATTAGATTTTTCTAGACTTTTGAGATATGTTATAGAATGGCAAAAGGAAGATATTGAGCAAAAAAAATGTCTACTAACATTCATTCCGAGGTTAAACCCTTATTTGACTGGATTAGATTGTATCGGAATTTTTTTTTATGATAAAAAAAGAAATATTTTACTAAAAAAATAGAAATATATTTACTATTAAAAAAACCAAGAGGAAAGATCACGAAAAATTATCTGTTTTATTTATAAAAATATCCATGTGTTAAAATAATTAAATTAATAACTAGAACCGAACATCTTAAGCTATGGTGTTTTATAAAAGTTTAATATATCTTCATATTTCATTATACCTTCCAAATAAAAATCAATGTATCCTCTCACCCATCACAGCACAGCTCAGCTCACTTTACCTTAGCTCACCCAACAGCTCAGCTCAGCTCAAATGAGCTGAGCTGTGGTACAAAGCTCAAAAGTGAGCTAGCTCAAAATTTGAGCTGAGCTGTGAGCTGAGCTTAGCTCACTTTTGAGCTTTGTAGCAACCCTGCAAGTTGCATATTGCAACTACTAGTATATATATATCGCACGTTTTATGCGCAATTCATTTACTTTCGTTAAGTATATACCGTACCTTCTGAACCGCACAACATGAGTAAATTTCACAGAATAAATTGAAAACTACATGGACGCAAGGAGGATGAAAAAATTAATTTATTGTTCACTTGATAAAAATGTAAAAAAACGAAGTGTGGATTAATTAATTTAATAATAGAAATTAAAAATATCAAATGAAATTCATTTACATATACTGATTACTGAATGAGAAGTATAACTTCAGTCGCGTGTACATGTGTACACACACTCTTTTTTTGGAGATAGTGTAGGTTTCCCTTTGACTGTTTTGTGCAAAACTTGAATAAAATTAAATTAAATCAAAGCCTATTTTACGATAAAGTCACTTCTTTTCATATAAAATCCATTTATTACATGTAAGCTCTTTATAACTATAAGGTTCTATGTTGAACATAGAACCTTTTTCAAATTTTTTTACAAACTTTTTCATAAAAAGGTTCTCTGTCATTTTTTAAAAATGCTCATAGAATCATTTTTTGTGGTGACATTAATGTTTTTGTTAGTGGTTTTATGATTTTTGTAGGGTCCTTTATAAAATTGCATAAATACTTTACTGCTATGTAACTATTTTATCCAAAAACCAGGGGTCGAATTACGGCACACGATTACGATCATACGTTAACGTTTTGAATATTTCTGTCTCTAATTAATTATTAGAAAACGATAGGGACACATAGCAACCATTCGTTAACAAACGTATGCCGTAATTCGACCCAAGCCTTAAAAAACTTTGAGATCGATTTTCTTAAAAGTAAGGTGAGTTGACATACAACCCTATAATTCTCAGCCAGCGAGTTGTCAAAGCTGTTTTGAAAAAAATTAAAAAAAAAAAAAACAGTGGAACACAAGAAAACAAAAACAATCATGAATAAAAATGACGTTTAATTTTAAATATTTTTGAATTTGACAATTTTTTTTTGTTATTCTGTAGAATAAATTATTCTTGATTGAAAAATTCAATGTTTTTATCTGATTGTTTATGAGCCTAATAACTTTATTCGTCAAACAGTTAACTGACTGTTTATTAGAAGATTGAAAAATTGGCTCAAAGATCAATTAAAAAAAAAAAAAAAAATTCAAAATTTTGAAAGCTGTTTTTTTTCAAACTTATTTTTATAAATAAATTCAAAAGAAATTGAAACTAAAAAATTCAAAAATTTGACTTTATTAAAAAATATTAATTTTTCTGTTATTTTTTATTTATATTACATATTATTACATACATATGTATGTTAGCTCTTCATGGGCTTATGGCACAAAAAAAATATTATTTAAATTATTTAAAAACCCTCGAATTTTGTTCATCATATTTTTTTTTTTTAAATAAGAAAAAGAAAATGAAGAAAAATTTTTTGTTTGCAATATTCATAAGTTGCATTACATCTTAAGGCCAAAGATTTAGGCTTTAATTGTTTTTATTGTCTTCCAAAAGGTATGAATGTATGGTGCGGAACAACCCTAAAGTCTTTTTACAAAACTTTTTTTTAAAGTTCAGTATATAATACTACAGTGCCCAGTATGAGCCGTAATTTAGCAAAATAGCAACTCAAAACGATCTAATTTCTAAGATAAGTACATGTACAGATCTGTGTTAGCAACACTACAAATCCCGAAATCAGCCAGAAATTTTAAAAATGAAAAATTACTATAAAAGTTTAATAAACTGTTTTGTGAATCTTTTTCGTAAGAACTCTGGTGTGGTGGCAAACTGGGACCTTAAGCAGGTATAAAAATGCTTACAAAAATTAATAATCAATAGACATTGATCCCACACCAGTGCACTATTTGGGTATCGCAAGTAAAAAAAAAAAATACTAGCTTATGACTGTATCTTGTATTAATTTGAATTCAGACTCATTTGTATGCGGTAACAATAAGTGTCAGCGCATAGCGCATTTTAAAGCTCTTAACTTATTTGCTCTGCTATTTAATATTATTCTCATATACACTCGGCCTATTGAGTTGAAATTGCATCCGGGCGATTTATTTGTATCATTTAAAATGCAATTTAAAATTTATTTTAAATCTACATGAGTGTTATTTACTTGTCTATTATTTGTATCTTTCACAAAGCAATCAAATTAATGTACATTCGCTTATTTTAAAATTGTTACATTTCCCAAACAAAAAATACCAAAAAAAAGAAACATTTTCTCCTCCATCAAGTGAAAACGAAAATTCTGCGTAAATTTCAATGTAATCCTGTGGAAATTCCTTATTTAAATTATCCAATAACACGACCCTATAAATCTCGCATAGTCTGGCGGGCGTCACATGATTTTTATTTAAATCGTAATTACCAACCGAGAATATGTATAAAATAGAAAGCGTTGTGTTGAGTTGAGTTGAGCATATAGCCGAGCCCAGTTCAGTCGCGCTGCCATGCCATTTCCATTTCTACAAAGTATATGAATAGCGCTTACAGGATCAGGAGGACATTTGTATATACGAGCGTCAGCGGAAGCGGAAGTGCGGCGACGGCGGCGGTAACGGTAACGGCAGAGCTCAGAGCAGAATGATAGTAGAGTACAAAACGACAGTGGCAACGTCAGAGAGCTTTGTCACCACACACGTATCCTTGTGCGTTTTACATTGTGAATATTGCAATTCGGTGTTAGTTCGGGAAATTTATGGGATAAACATTTATCCTGAATTTTATAAATAAGTATTTTTTTTATTTTGTTTTCCTGTTTTTTTTTTTATTTTTCTTTTTTTTTCTTATATTTTGTCGTTCGTAGTCGATTTTTGTACATTTTTTTTGTAGGCCGTTAGATGAAAAAAAAGGCTATTTATTTAAACATTTATTTTCTTTTTTGTCATTGTTGTTGTTGTCTAGAGTTGAAAAAAAAAAAGGATTTTATATGTAATGTTCTAGATCCTGATAGAAGAAGTAAGCGTACATGTTATTTGGCAAGCTGTAGGCTTTTTAATGTGACACCCAGATAGAGCGTATTAGGGTTTTTAAGTAGGATGGTTGTTTTTTTTTTTTTTTGTTATTTGTTTGGCATGGATATAGATTATTACGTTTTTATTACATACCTAAGATTAAATGGGCGATATTTTGATTACAGATAAACTGGTTTTGTCAAGAGGAAGAAGTGTAAAGGGATGTTTTAAAATTTATATAAGAAATGTCACACTTTTTCTAAGATTTAGGTTATCGGGGATGACATTTCAGGGACCTTATGGATTTGTAAGTAGTTAACCAAAACTTGATTTTTTTTTAACTGTAAGAGATTTTTGTGTTCAAATCTAGCTTGAGTTGACAGTCATTATCATTAATCTCCTTGAAGCAGAAATTAAATATCGTTGAAGAGCCAATTCTTTTTTAAGAGAATCAGGTATATATTCTAACAAAGCTTTCCTCAGCCATTATTAAGAAGTTCAGGAGACAAAGTAGAAAAGTCCATTTTTAAGAATACATCGTCCAAATATCATAGTTGGGAGTTTGCAGCGCTCATAGTAAAAAAAATAAGTTTGCTCAAAAACGGATCTAACGATTTTGATTAAAGTAATTTTTTTGAAGTGAAAACTTCTTTAGTATCGTAGTGATTTGAAACAAGATGAAACGAAAACGCGACACGGCTTCAACTTGTTATAACTTTTTTAATAGATAGATGAATAAAATTTGTACTGTAGATAGGTAATTAAATAAATTATAATTGTACAAAATTTCAATTAATTTCATATTCAAAATTCGGAGATAACGGTAAAAAGATGTTCTTTTCCAACACACGTTATATCTTTTGATCTAGTGCACATACAAATTTGATTTAACTTTAATACGCATGCTGATAACATAACGTTTTATTTGATATATCACACATCACACATAACGTTACGTGCTCTACAAGTTACACAATTTTAAATTGAAAAAAATTTAAAAATACCTCAAAACATCTGTGGAGATCTGTTGGCGATGACCAGCTACATAGGCGGATCCAGGGGGGGGGGGGGCACGGGGGCACGTGCCCCCCCCAGAACTTAAAGTTCATACTTAAAGGAAATCAAACTATAAGAGTTTTAAAAATATATGAATAATAATAGAAAGAACTTGAGTGAAACTCTTGTCTATTTCTGGCTGAAAATGCGAATTTTGTTGATTGTTACATCCCTTTCCCATGAAAAGCTCCACCTCACAAATAAATAAACGGCTATTTGTTGGGTACACACGAATTTTTTTTTTCGATTTAAAAAAAAGTGAATTTTCAAAGTGATTTTGGTGAAAAATTTTGATATGGACATCGAATGACATTGAATGATATAAAAAAATAATTGTATATGCAACTCTATTTTTTCATACAGAGGGGTTAAAAAGTTTGCACTTTTTTCGTTGTTTTTTTTTTAACATTAGTGTTTTTAAAATAGCGGAACAAAATTGCATAAACTATATATTATAGAACTGCTGGATATGTAGAACAAACTTGCATTTCAGAAGTTTGCCCAAGTTTGCACACCGAAAATAAAGACCCCTTGAAAAAAACTCCTCAAAAGCGACCCTTACTTATAGATTTTTATAAATATTATTTTATTGAGAAAATTTCTCCAGGGATACCTCTAAAAATATGTAAAAAAAAATAGTGTTCCAAATTTCAAAAGAATCGGTGCAGTAGTTTTGAAGTTATGAGGAGCACCGGCGTTGAAAACATTAGTTGTGGGGATAACGATTTAAAGTTTTGAACTCTGGACTAAAAGACTAAAACGTTCCTAAGGGAAGTATTAAAATACTCATAACTTGGTCAATTTGGCTCCAAGAGACCTACAATTTGAACACAATATTCTTGAGGAATAAAACAATTTAACCCCTTGTAGCCCCATGTGACATTTCTGTAACAAACAGAAAAAGATTGCATAAAAGCTCTACAAACTATTTTTTTTTTCTTTTGAAGCTTCTAATATTTTAATCTTTAAGTATTGCTTTATCGAAATAGTACTTCAAATTTCTAATAAATAGCACCAATAGTTTTTAATTGACAGTTAATGTTGAAAGTTGGGCTTTTTTTGAAAATAAGCAAATTTGTATAAAAACTACGAAATTCAGAAAAAAAAATAGTTTTTGTTAGTAAGCCCCACTGGGTTTTATTTTTGGATTTTAGGAAAGTGCCTAAAAATTAATATTAGATAGTTTTTTGCTTGAATTTTTGCATTTTTATATAAAAATAAATTATTTAAACTTTTTTTTTACTCCCAAAATATCGAAATAACTAAGTAAATACGTGTTTTATTAAAGATAAAGGCCAATCGATTGACTTATTAATTGTTAAATTTACGACCTTGGGTTACAAAAGGTTAATGCAAATAAAAAAAAAAACAAAACTGGGTTTCCCGGCAAAAAAGTATGATTCAGTTTTTTTGTTATTCTTAGGAACTTTAATATTTATTAAAATGAAGTCTTTAGTATTTGACTAAAAACTACTAGGTCATTAACTAGTGGTATAATTATGTCCATAATATTGCAAAATTTTATACAAAATCAATTAAAAAACGTAAACATTTTTTTTTTCAAAATTTCATCTTTAAAACTTAATTTCTCAAAAACTATTTGGTGAAACAACTTAAGTCAAAAAATTAAATAAAGAATAGATTACTTTAATATAGCACAGGAAAGTAAGTGCATGCTCTGATTTTTATATTTTCTTTCTCCCGGCTAATCCAGGGGTAAGTGGGTAAGCACTTAAGTGGCTTTTACTGTAACAAGAAAATGAAAATTTTTCCTTCCGAATAACTTTTTGGTCATTTGGTACCTATTTGATGTCGGAAATGTGCCTAAATATTTTTGGCCAGGTTTTAGACCACTGTGGGTCGTTAAAATGTTCTGCTTGTAAGTCAGTCGTATGATACTTCACTTTATTTCTAACTGCTATTGCTGTTTTTTTTGCCAATCCGTCCCTTGTGCCCCCCCCCCCCCAGAAAAAAATCCTGGATCCGCCCCTGACCAGCTACCAGTGTAGGAATTACCGTAATCTCAGTCTGGAAATTCGACATGGTTGACTTTAAAAAATTCTAACTTCTCTTGTAGACATCTTTGAAATAAGATTTATACATTTTTATACAAGGTGAAACAATAAGCTTTCACATGGTATAAAATTTTTTATAGGTTGTCAAACAAAAAAATTGATTTAATAGCATGAGAACATAAAAATAAATGTTTTTTTTTTGCTTTTTGGATGAAATTTCATCGAGTTTAAAAAATTCTAGCTCTTTTTGTAGATGTCTTATAGACTTGATCGATATATATATTTTGAGCTAAGACAATAAGCTTTCAGATGGTGTAAACATTTTTATAGGTTGTTTGGTAAAAAATGCATTTAATAGCGTGAGAAGATACAAATACGTGTTTTTTCGCTTTTTTTTTTAAGGAAATTTATCGAGTTCAAAAAATTCTAGCTCTTTTTGTAGATGTCTCATAGACTTGATCGATATATATATTTTGAGCTAAGACAACAAGCTTTCAGATGATAAATGATGATAAAATTTATATAGGTTGTCATATAAAAAACATGGATTTGAAGGTGATAGAATAAAAATAGGTAGATTTTTTCTATTTTATTTTTTTTTTTTTGCAAGAAAAATGATTTTTTAAGGTTTCACTTCTACCACGTGTTAATTGCACACATGATTTTTTTTTTAGAATCGCATGACGTCCATACCTTAACTAATTTTGAGAAGTCTTTAATTTTAAATACATATCTTAACTTTTGTGTTGGATTTTTCGGCACTAGAAAAATATAATTTTTAATGATGTATAAATTAATTAGACCAATCTTCAGCTGTGTGCTAGTTTTACCCAGGGTTATTTTCTATTATGACTGGACTTGTTTGAAACATTTTATTTCATAGCGTACCTGAAGTTACCAGCAGACATATGAAGTTAGTACATGACAAGAAAAGGTGTTGAATTTACGTAACAGGGTGTTTCGGTATTAGTTCCAAGTCCTTAATGTGAAAAATTAAATAGACATTCTTAATTATGTTTTTGTAGGACAAATAAAACCGGAGTGCCAAATTTTTCGAGCGTTCCATTATTTTAAATAGGCTTTTGCTTATAATATTCATCTTTTTGTTAAAAGGATTATAATTTTTCGTATGGTAATCTCAAAAATAACGGTTCAGGGTAGATTAAAAAAAAACTCCTTAGAAAACCAAAGAATCAACTTTTATCATATGTATGCACAGATTGAAAATATTTGGCACGTTTGTTTTAGAATAGGTATTGTTTATCAGACATTATTCTGTTTCAGTCTTACGATTTTTCGCATAATCTTACCCCTTTTCATATCATTTCAATAACTTTAAAAAAATGGAGCAAAACAAAACTTGTATCTCTCCCCTTAGCAATATCCTCAAGAAGACAGACAAGAAAAAAATAAAATGAAAAAAAAAAAATTGTTAGCGTTGCATAATACTTTCAAACTCTCAATGAATCAATTTGAAATCAAAACGAAAATTGATGATTTGATTGGAGGGTTTGCCTCTGAAGATGAAGCTGAAATTATTGGAGCGGGATCAGGACAAGAATATCGCACTCATTGTTGCCGCCGCCGCCGGCATTCCAAAATCCACCATCATCCAACCACTAAAAACCCCCTTTCTATACCTACTTAGACATTGTTTTCTCTAATAGTCCTTAGAGGTTTGTGCTTCGCAGACTCAATGGCTACCTTTGAGAAATGATTATTTGAAAATTTTCGACCATAGTTCCCATTGGGAATAAAAATGGGTTTAGCGGAGAAGGAGAAAGAGAGAGGGTATGTACTATGTTTGCGTAGCCAGTATAATGCTATGATAGAGAGGAGTTTATCTCTATGAATTTCGATAACAAAACCAATGTTGATTGAAAAGTTTTCTTTTGTTATATAGTAGCTGTCTGTCTATAAAGGAAGCTAAAGAGCCCAAAGATGAAATAAAATGGAGAACAGACATAGAGAGAGGCACAGCTCATCATCATCATTGAACTTACTTCGATTTAGAATTTGTTGTGGGGAAGCTCTAGATAGCTACCTTTATTCCAATTTTGTGTTTTTTTTTTTCGTCTTTATTCTTCTCTTATTTGGAATAGAATTATCGTATATTTATGCTGATTTATGCTAAGGACCGCGCCGAGAGTAATCTGCAATCGATGAAGTTTATCTATGGAATTATGTTTGTTGTTTGAAATGAGATTTGGGGAATGAGAAATAATACCGAAATAATAATAATTGAACTGATTCGATAACAATACCAGATCGCAAAGTAGCACAAACAGTTTTTGGAGAATTATATTTGTGAGATAATAGGAGAATAATGTAGACTATGAGCCCGATTTTAAGTTAATTGCATAACAAAGTTGTCATAGTAAATCAAAATGAAAACAAAATTAAAACGCGGGTTATCATTATCGTTGTGGAAAAAAAAAATTCAAAATCAAATGAATTTAAATTTAAAAATTGCAAGTTTGTGAAAGAATTTTAGAAATTCAACAGTTTTAAAATTGTGCGTACAAAACTGATATTTTCGATTGTTTTTTCGATGTAAAAGTTGATACCTTTTAAATATCTTTTAGAAGAAAGCAGTGTCACAATACTTTTTGTATAAAACTGTAAGGTCTTAAAATTTTGTTTAAAATATTTTTTGATAGCTTTTAATTTTAGAAAATTTTACCAGAAACTTCGAGTTTTTCAACACTTCACCTTGAATAACCTTTTACGAAACTCATAAATGGACTTTGAAGTACAGTTGACGTCCAGTATAACGAATGATATAATGTTCGATTTTCATTCACTTTATCGAGCGCGTTCGCTATATCGATCGACTTTTCATTTAAAAAAAAAATCCAATTGACTGGTAAATTTATTTATTTTCGTTATATCGAAATTTGCTTTATCGGGTATTTGTTATACTGGACGTGCACTGTACTTATTACTTATGCTTTTTAAACGTGATAACTTCTTATAAATCGGTGAACAGTGGTATTGAAAAAATTCTACAAAATTTCAAAACAAAGTTATAAATGATTTTCTAAAACTAAAATATGAGGTAGACCTCTTTGACAAAGTAGTGACTTCGTTTTGCCAGTTTAAAAAAAATTCATTCAAAAGATAATGAAAAAAAGATTAGGGTTTTTTTAAGAATTTTGTTTTAAGACTCTGCGTTTCGAAATATGAATTTTTGAAAAAAAAAAACACCTACTTTTTTAGGGGTATTTTTGGGTGTGTTTTTATTTTTAACAAGTTTTGGGAGAGTTCAAAAATTTCAAACTTAAAGAATATATAGTTAATAATCGTGCATGTGCAAAAAAGTAGTATTCTGAAATGATTTTGACCGAATAAAGGGAAAAACAAGTTTTTTATGTCACAAGTTTTCTGTTTTTTGTTTTTATCTTTTTTTCTTCAACAGATAAATAAATGAAATTTATACTGTAGATAGATAACACGGTGTTACAAACAGTGGCGTACACTCCTTTGGGGCAAGCGGGGCGGCGCCCCGGGGCCCCCGACCGACCCCAGGGCCCCCACTGGAAACAAGAAATATTATAATTTTATCATAAGGCCCCAAAAAATATTACTTGAAAAATCTTTGCAACCACAAATAATACATTAGGGGCCCCAAAAAAAACAAAAAAACAACTTCAGGGCAGGGGCCCCAAAAGCCTTTAAATAAAAAAAATTGTTTTTTAAATTAAATTACATTTGTTGATAGATTACTGAATATTACTTTAGGAGCCCCAAAAAATATGACTTCGGGGCTCCAAAAATATTATATGAAGGGTCCCAAAAAATAATTTTTCAGGAACCCCATTAGTTGAGAGGCAATCAAATATTAATTTGGGGGCCCCAAAAACTATTACTAATGAGCCCAAAAATATTCATCAAATTTTCTGATGGCATGACAAATATTATTTGAGGATCCTCAAAACAATCAAATGGAAAATTTAATATCAATTCAGGGGCCCCAACATAAATACATCAGGGCCCAAAATAAAAACATTACGTTATTGGTGGCATTCCGAATATTACTTCAGAACAGAGGCACCAATACCTATTAATTCTTGGCTCCAAAAAAATTATATTATATAATTATATTATATAAATTATATTTTAGGGACCTCTAAGCACTTAATTTTGAGGCCCCAAAAATAATTTTTCAGGGGCCCCAAAAGAAATAAACTATGTTTGATGATGGAAAATCAAATGTGTACCTACATATTACTTCAGAACAGAGACCCCAAGAACTATCAAATCTAAGCTAAAAAAATTTGTATAGAAATTTGAAGTAAGTATAGCAAAATGCATTACAAACATATTAAAACATTAAAATAAACTAAAAAATAAATAAGCCATACAAAAAAATGTATGGCGTATACGCACTTTTTTTTTATATCTAAGGGGCCCCCAAATATCAAAGGGGCCCCAAAATTTAGTCTTGTCCCGGGCCCCCAGCGACTCAACGTACGCCACTGGTTACAAAAATGAGGTTTCAAAATACACGCGGGCGGAGACCTATCAGGTTTTGTAGAGCTAATCGCACTGATTACGAAACGGTATTTGAAAATCCCCTAACACCCCCAAAATCTGGAGTTACGGGCAAAAAACGGTTTTTTGGACCTTCACCCATTGAAAAAATTCTAGCTTCGGCAATTTTTTACCCATTTTCGATTTTTTTACAGTTTCTGATAGAAGATTCAACAATGTATAAAACATGTAACTCGTTTAAACCATTTAGAATTTATAAGCTGTCAAAGTTCAAAAATTCCATTTTTTTCGTCATTTGCCCAACTTCGGCATCAATTTAAAGTATATGTTTTCAAAACAACATGCTATTTAAAAAATATATTCTAAAATTATATCTATTTCTCAATCAATCGAGGTATTTTTTATGAAAATCACTTCAAAATTGGCTAAGAAAAAAAATTTTTTCGATTTCAACCCAGATACAGAAATTCGAACTTTTAGGTATAGAACAAAAATGTTGTTTTGGCACGTAGTAGGATAACATGGGCGCCAGGATTTGATAATGGGTTTTTGTAGAGGAGCTCAATACAAACATTTTTTTCTTTGGGAGGGGGGTCTATCTCTCCCCGTTTAGGTGGGAGGGGCATTTTTCTAAAAAAAATTATCAAAATAAAAAAAAAATTATTAAAAAACAACGGCAACACTTCTAATAATAAATGATACCATTTCCGAAAGGAAAAATTGTACATTTGATTCTTATTTTTAAATCAATATAATATAACCAATAGTTTTTGAAATAATCGATTTCAAAGTTAAAAATAGGCGAAAAAAAATTTTTAAAACTCATTTTATACTATTTTTGTCCAGACTGTGAATTTCAGTAAGAAAACTACTCACACAGAAAACTGCCTCAATTGCTTCCTTAAAGAACAGTGAAAACTATATGTTTCTATGTCTTCTAGTTTTTGAGAAAATAAACGGGGAGAGATAGACCCCCCTCCCAAAGAAAAAAATGTTTGTATTGAGCTCCTCTACAAAAACCCGTTATCAAATCCTGGCGCCCAAGTTATCCTACTACGTGCCAAAACAACATTTTTGTTCTATACCTAAAAGTTCGAATTTCTGTATCTGGGTTGAAATCGAAAAATTTTTTTTTTCTAAGCCAATTTTGAAGTGATTTTCATAAAAAATACCTCGATTGATTGAGAAATAGATATAATTTTAGAATATATTTTTTAAATAGCATGTTGTTTTGAAAACATATACTTTAAATTGATGCCGAAGTTGGGCAAATGACGAAAAAAATGGAATTTTTGAACTTTGACAGCTTATAAATTCTAAGTGGTTTAAACGAGTTACTATTATAATAGGGGAGGACTATATCCGACTAACAATTTTGCTTCTGTAAAGCTTTAAACATGCTTCTTTTACTTCTATAAAGCTTTATCTAGATCTAGATCTAGAGCAGATACAAAATTTATTTAACTTTATTGAGCATGCTGATAATATTACCTTTCATTTGATATATCACACGTAACGGTACATTTACTACGAGCTACACAATGTTAAATTAAAAAAAAAACTTCAGAAATACCTCAAAACACCTATGGAGATCTGTTGACCATGACCAGCCACCAGTATGGTAAGTACCGAAATCTCAGTTTGAAATTTCGACATGGTTGGCTTTAAAAAAATCTAACTTTATTTGTAGGCATCGTAGAAATATGATTGAAGCATCATATAAAAGGTGAAATAATAAGCTTTCAGATGATATAAAATTTATTATAGTTTGGGATATAAAAAAATGGATTTAATGGTGTTTGAAGATAAAAAAGATAGGTTTTTGCTTATTTTGATGAAAATTGATTGTTTTCAACAAATTTGTTTTATTGTTCTTTAGAAGAAATATTAAATATTTTAATGGTTTAACTTTTGTGAGCTTTTCATAGGTAAAAATTGATGTAATGAGGAAATAAAAAAACAATTTATTTTTTTTAGCTTTTTCTTGTTTGATTGATGATTGGATTCAAAAAGTTATTCCGTTTTTCTACAAAACATACAGATATAAAAAAGTATGGTCTTAATCTTTAGCGTAAGTACTTTACTATAACCGACTTTACAGACAATGACTTTTTTGATAGCTTTAACCTTTAGAAAATTTTACTAGAAATTTTTAGTTTTAAAATAATTGAGCTTGAATAACCTTTTACGAGACTCATAAATGAACTTTGAGGTGATTGCTTTTTTTTTTAAATAATTTATAAACTTGATGCTATTGATAATAATAAACTTAATTAAAGAAAGGTCCTCAACATTATTAATCTTATCCGTGCAACATGCCAACTAATATCAATTTTAAGCCATTAACCGCCCCCTAATAAAACAAACTTGACCAATTTGAATAATAAAAAAAAAACTAACTCGTCTAGATTCTATAAGTTTGCTGCGACAGCAGACAGGTTAATACCATTTGACTGCATTTGACTACATAACAATAACACGACAGGAACAAAAAAAGAAAAAAAAAAAACTAACATCATCGTAAAATACAACAACTGCATGGCTTTGATCTCAAACTGATAACTCAAAATGCTGCAGAGTCATCCACCAAACCACTCCAATGCAACTATATACACTCGACCAACCTACCGCCCCCCGGTTCTTTTCAGTAGCGCCATGCTTCTGCATATCTTAACTAGAAAACATGTAGCGTTTTTGGATTTGTCATGCCTAGAATCAGTAACACTACGTTCCATTCGTCTGTCTGTCCGTCATTCTGTTTGTCCGTTCGTCTGCAGAAATATCAAAAAAAGGATACGAGAAAAAAAATACATTCCTGAGGGCAACAAACATGCAAGCTTTCACGACGACGAAAATCCAACCAAGTAGAGACAGAGAGAGAGCCATAATTTGCCTTTCGAAAAATTGTCCAAAAATGTCAACAACGTTGAGTTCCTGTGCCGTTGTGTCCTTCACAGAGTCCTCCGGCTGCTCTCTCTGTGTATATACGAAGACAAAGGTGAAATAAGAGAAAACTAGGACAAGAAATAAAAGAGTAACCATTTTTGCATGCGATAATCTTTCAGCACAACGTCGGTCGACGACGGAGAGTGGCCACTTCACTTCCACTGCCCATCGACTAATTTCAAAATGATTCATTTATACAAAAGAAGTTCTTTCAATTTTTTTTTTTTTGCCTTTTGATGCCAAAATTAAAAAAAAAATTAAAAAAAATTGAAGGGGTTGTAGTCGATGACTACTTTGACGGAGTTTTGGTCATACCATTCAGGATGGTTTCCCTCCATGATCGACCTTAAGTTGGAACAAATAGAAACAGAGGGACCAACACACAACTGCCACATTTCTATCCAAAGTATGGTCAATGGTCATAATGTGAAGGAGAAGTTAGGATGGATTGGAAACCAGTAGGGTTCGTGATTCGTGCAGAGCTCCAACAATTAAACGAATGGCAAGCAGCTGTGTGTGTAGTGTTGGCAGTTGTAGTGGCATGAGGAAGGAACAATGTCTTGCCCTTTCTCAGGGCAGAAATCAAGACTATACCAAACTGTTTGTTATAATATGGTAATATAGGAATCAAGTGCCGTGTTGTTTAGCTGCAAATACAAGGTTTCTTGACTTGTTTTCTATTTATTTTTTGTCAACAGGGTGACCTTAAAGTTTGAAAAAAGATTTGAATCAATTCTTTAAGACAACAAGCTGTTTCAAAAATTATGTAAAAATTTTCTTAACTTTAAATTGCCTTTTTGTTGGAAGAAGAGCTGGTCTTGATATTTTATTGAATCCTTACCGTAATCAATAAAAAATGTAGGTACTGTACGTGCGTTTCTTTGTTTTACTATTTCAGTAGTTCTAAACAAGATTTTCTTAATTTAAATATCTACATCTAAGGACAATTTAACATACTTTTTCAATAGTTAAACTTTATGAGTCACTGTGGCGTATGAGTAACTTGTAGTAAATGTTTAATAAAAAAATTTATTAGTTTATTGACCCCAAAAATCAGTCGTTGGACACGTCTGTACTTCGAAATTTTGAGCTTGGGCATCAATATTTTTAAAACTGTAAAGTTTTCAATTTTGTAAATGTTAAAGGTTTTATTTTCCTAACTGTTTCATTCTTTTGCAGTTTAAATAAATATTCATTACGGTTCATAAAGCGAAATAAGTTTTGGAACAATGAATTATAACCATTTACGAGTTATAAAATGTTCCGTCAGAAATTGAATATTAACATGATTTTTATTTTTAGAAATTATTATAAAAGGAGTTTTTTAATCGTATTTTTGACTCTTGTTGAAAAAATTTGTTTTTTTGCAAAAGTAAAAAAAGACTAATTTTTTCAACAATTTGTTTCAAAAAAAATATATTTTCTCCTATGTTTGTTCAAATTTTCATTTTTTACCTTGAAGCAAATTTTGTTGTACTTTTGAAATAAAGAAATAATTTTTTTGACCATTATTTCCATAGAACCGTTTTCTTGGTATCTGACTTTCTCGTAAACAGCACAACCGATTTCAATCAACACAAATAAAAATCAAAAATAATTTTCAAAAACTCATTTCTTAATTTTAAGAAAAAGTTCAATTTTTTTTTTTTTTTTTTTTAAATTTTTTTGGAAAATATTTAATATGTACTATATTAAAGACTTTATCAATTTTCATTTTTTTATTATACAAAAAAACTAAATGGTATTCTTCATTTGGGGTCAAAAACATTTAAAGTGGTGTTTAAAAGTGGTAACTTTAAACCAAATTTACATATATTATCGATTTAAGTTTGTTTTTATTTAAATACAAAAATTTAAAAAAATAAGTATTTTACAAATTGTTGTCTTAAATCATGAGCCATCCATTTATTCTTGGTCTTATTATTTAAATAGAATTATATTAGACAAACTTTAAGACATCATCTTTCTGCTAAACAAAACCTAACCTTTTATATGTCGTGTCCCACCAAAACTATTCCAAAATCAACATGCCCTCATGAGCTAACAAAATGACGTCCCTTACTTTGGCGGACACTTTGTGGCGGAATCAAAAAATAATTATCTCATTAATTGTAGCTAATTAAATGCTAATTTGTTGCGCAAACCAAAAATTTGTAGCTCGCATAGTTTTTGAATTATTGAATTTTCCGCTAAGATAAGTCTGAAGTTAGCAGACAAAATCTGAAATTAATGAAATTAATGAGTTTAGTTGACCTCCAAATTTTCAATTACATAAACTTAGTTTTTGTAGCTTGAACAGTTATTTTGTTATTCAAAATTCCGCTAAAATAAGACTGAATTTAGCGGACGAAAGTATGAAAATTAATATTTTTTTGATACCCGAAATTGTAGCTAATTAAATGCTAATTTGTTGCCCAAAAGTTAATTTTGTAGCTCCACCCAGTCATTTTTTATTTCAACTTAAAGTTTCAGAAGTGCACTTCCGGTTTGATGAGGCCAGTGGAGACTTTTTTTTTAAAAAACACTTTTTTAAGTGAAAATTTAAAAAAGACTTTTCATCCGTTGGTACAGCGAACAGGAAGTGCACTTTTTAAACTTCAAATTGAAATAGAAAATGACTGCGAGGAGCTACAAAATTAATTTTTGCTTTGCAAAGCTACAATTTCTAGAAAAGAAAAAAATTTAAAAATTCAACTTTTTTGAAAATTTTGACCGTTACATATGAAATTGAGTCTTATTTTAGCGGAATATTGAATAACAAAAAAACTAAACGAGCTACAAAATCGAGAATTTTTGATTTTGTCTTAGTCTAGGTTACTTTAAATTTGTGCAAAAAATTTTTTTGAATTTTTTAAGTTCACTTGTGAGATATGTTTTTAAAACAAAATCTTGAATATTTCAAAAACAGTTTGAGCTACAAAATTGGGGTTTGTATCAAAAATAAAGTATTCAAAAGCTACAATTAATGGCAAAAGAAAAAATTTTAAAAAGACTTTTTTAAATTTTCATCCGTTGGGAGCACTGATCTAGCAGGTTATTATTTAATTTTTTTTATATGTTGGGTTATAAAAATATTTAGAGCAAATACTTCCGATTGAGTATAAAATTCTTGTTCTTAGCTCTGAAACATTTTGTTGTACATTATGACCATATTTTCAAATCACCCTGTACTTGTGTGTTAGATTAGTTGTTGTTTGTCGTTCGAGCACAAAGTATATTTAAATAGAAGCTTAAGAAAATGGTATATGAAATAAAAATCATTACCTTGCTGATCCTTATCTCATTCGATATAGTATAGTTGCCTTTTGCTACAAAGAGTACCAACTGAATATATTATCCAAACACTCTAACACACACACACACATTCCTCAACCCACACACGTCATAGAGCAACTATACTTAGATTGCTAAAGGAAACACATGAGTGTATATAGCATGACGTTATGTTTGTGCCCGATATCGATTAGTTTTACGTAAACTCTCATTCCACTTTCAAATGATATCATGAATGGCTAACAACAGTTCGTACAACAACAAACTAAGTACAGTTTCTGCTGGCCAACAGGTTTAACAGCAGAAATCATAGTACGACAACCAAAAACCAGGCCAGGTCATCACCATTAACCTGGCTTACCAAAGTCATTTTATAGACCATTTTAAGAACGTGTATTCGATATAGTATATTGCAAATGCCAGAGACTACTACACACATTTATGTGGAAATTGGTTTTATATGTTAAAACATAAGTGCTGACTTGGGCAAATGGGAATTAAATGAGAAGCACACTTCTCTCTGTTCTTTGGTCCTTAATCCTTGGAATCAAAAATTATAATAAGTGTTGATTTTGTGCGGACTAAAGAGCAAAGGTCAAGCTGAATAGAAAGATAGCACACAGACACAAGACAAATAAGTTCAATTGATGATGACGGCACAGGTTATTTCCAATTTTAATATTATTGAATATTTACTCTGCAGGATTGGAAAGAGAATTATCCTTTTTCAATATTTTATAGATTTATTTGATTTCGAATAGAAAATAGAATTTCACAATTACATAAAGATTTGTCAAAGGATAATACCAAACAATGCGCGTGATATGTTTCTTATCCGAAATCTGTGTCCCCCCAAACTATAACAGCGGCCGGCAATCTAAGGAATTATAATTTATGCACACGCAAAACTAACTAAAAATTCACAAGTAAAAATGAATTGTGAGCACGAAACCTCCTTCAAATACACATAAAGGTAGGAAAGATTTCGTGAAAGGTCCTTTTTTTGGAATCTTTAATCCGACTTTCACCAGCAAACCACACGAAACAATAGGCTCCCCTCTCTACTTACTCACTCACATAATAATCGAAGTTAAGAATCAAATCTAAGGAAATTAACTCAAGTGCCATACAATATTGCGGGTATACTTTCCATATATAGTCCTTTACTGAAACCCGCAAAACACACACAAATGACCCCTAAAAGTACTTTTACATCAAAAAACCATCAGAACAGAAAGTGGTTTCCAGAAATGACCCACGAAACACGAAAGAACTTTAAGGTTACCGAAGAGAAAAAAATGCACAAGTAACCTTTAGGTTTTTGCACTATACCTACATCTCAGAACTACCCCATTCCCCCACAAATTCTCCAAGGAAATGTAATTATTTTTTATTATGTCCATACAGTAACGGAAATGTGAGACGAATTCCACCCCAGAGCTCGTAATTGATCGCATTTGTGTGCGAAAAAGGCTTTAATGTGGGGGATACCTTCATTTCATACTGCAAAGAACGCACTATACTCTCCACCAGCTCACAGCTCTACGTGTTTTCCTGTTTATTAACTTTGTTATACCGCGCGTTTTAATGAGTGTTCAGTACATGTTCACGTGTGTAATAATCGTATAGTTTTTTTTTTTTTTTCTGTGTTTATTCCCGATAAACATGACTTCAACAAATTGATTCGAGAAGGACAATTTGTGTGGTAGGTACCTCTTTTGCCTGGAAGGTTATAACTGAAAAGTTTAATTATTGCAATTATGCTTGAGAGGGACTTGAAATTGATGGTTTGGATCCATGTCCATCAAACTAGTGGGCATTTTTACACGGAATTTCAAAGGGTTGGATTTGATTATTCCCTAATAACTTCAACTTCAACCAGGTAATAGGTAGGTATACTTATACAGAGACTAATTTTCATTTAAGTTTTTTTGTTCAAAATGTACCAAGCTGACACAGTAAAACAACTTGTCAAACCCTCTGCTAAAGGGCCTTGAAGCAAAAGAATTATAACTTTAAAAATTGATTTAAAAAATTGCTTAAAAATGTTTGCAATGAAATCGACCCGCCAATAAATGTTATCAATTTCATCATCAAATCATGCAGATTACAAGAGCTTTTACTGAAATCCAAAATGTAAATGTAAATGATAAAAGAAAAATTATTTTGATAATGAAAAAATATGCTCACTTTGAGAATTTTGGAATACAGAATTTTGAAATCCAGAATTTTGTATTAACAGAAATTTAGAATACAGAATTTTGAATATACAGAATTTTAAAATACAGAATTTTGAATTTACAGCATTTTAAAATACAGAATTTTGGAATCCGAATTTTGGCACATACAGAATTTCGACCCCAACCCAATAATTATTCCAAATTCTGTTTTATTTGAAATGTTTTAAATTGCGTATCAAAAACATCAATTTTATGCAAATCCTTAATAAGGAAATGAATGGCTCAAAAAGTTATCGTTTTGTGTGCAATACTAAAACTTTTACCTTCTGAAAACATATAATTTCATCCTTTAGACCTTCGGAGTCATTCAAAAGGACTATTCTTCGAACGATAATTCGTTGAAAACTATTTTTCAATCAATGGTTTTTTTGAAGAATAGTTTTCCGTAAATTTTTCAAAAATCACAAAAATTGTCATATATAAAACTTTCTTTCCATGCAAGAGATCTATTAGATTATATCGCAGCTTTGAAAAGTATAGAAAACATAGATTTTTCGCATAAAACTCATAATCTGCAAACTCAATTTATAGGATTTTTACACAATTCTTGTTCCTATTATTTTACATTCAACAAAATCCCAAAAATATGTTTGCATTCATAAAAAAAATACAAAACTCGTTCACACGTATTAGGTCTTTTTTTAAAGCCTAGAATGTTACAGGTTTTATCAGTGGCTAAACTAGCAATTTGGGGGCCCTGTATCCACATTTTCTTGGAGGCCCCCTTTATCTTCTAGACTTGGATACAGCGTTAAGCCTTAACAACATTGCATTGGTTCGAAAAGTGAAAATTTGCAAACTCATTTTTGTATAGTTTTCCGGACTGTCTTGCAGAAATTTGATGTTACCCAAACCGAAATGCAATGCTGAAACCTCGGATTTGCAGCTGGATTAGTTTTCTACAAAATCGAGAATGTAAGCGATTTATTTCGGTCTAGGTTACTTCAGACTCTGAAAAAAAAAATTAATTTTGCAAAACGCTAAAATCCTTGTTAAATTTAACCCATCGAAATATGTATGTAAACGTTGACTTTAAAGTAAGATTCTGGATTTGAAATTCTTATTTAATTACTTCTGTCAACTCATCAAGAGAGCGCTTCGTTATGATCCTGCTTTTATTTCTGAAAACATGTCTCACTTCCATGAGACATGTCTCATGAGAAATTTCTAATGAGAAATGTCTGTAGAGAAATTTCTCTAGATAAATGTGGATAGATAAATGTCGATAGATAAATGTCGATAGATAAATGTGGATAGATAAATGTGGATAGATAAATGTGGATAGATAAATGTGGATAGATAAATGTCGATAGATAAATGTCGATAGATAAATGTGGATAGATAAATGTGGATCGATAAATGTGGATAGATAAATGTGGATAGATAAATGTGGATAGATAAATGTGGATTGATAAATGTGGATAGATAAATGTGGATAGATAAATGTGGATTGATAAATGTGGATCGATAAATGTGGATAGATAAATGTGGATTGATAAATGTGGATAGATAAATGTGGATCGATAAATGTGGATAGATAGTGGTATAATCGGGTTTTTGGATTTTTTTCAAAATATCGAGAAAATCCAGTTTGAAAGTTCGGGTAAATTGTTTTTTTCGAAAAATCCCCGAACCTTTGAACGCTCCTGGAAGCTAAACCGCTTGAGAGAAATTTTTGGCAGTGATGCCAAATGGTAGCTTGTATCATGGGCTTACGCTTTGCACATTGTTAGATTTTTAAAGTGCTCATCTTCCATGTTAAACCGCCAAATCATGCCTATTTTTTCAGCATCGGGCTTAACTTTTATTTTAACCTTTAAGTTCTCCCAGTTTGAGAACCCGTGGACCTACAGTGATGGGAGTTGTACCCAAATGTAGGTTAGAGTCCCCGTTACCTTTGGGTATCAAAAAATTTTTTTTTACCCTTTTTCAAAATCCCGAGATATAGGCGTTGGAAGTTGGGGGTGCGAATATGCTTCTGGGAGCTGGATTGATAAATGTGGATAGATAAATGTGGATCGATAAATGTGGATAGATAAATGTGGATCGATAAATGTGGATAGATAAATGTGGATAGATAAATGTGGATTGATAAATGTGGATCGATAAATGTGGATCGATAAATGTGGATAGATAAATGTGGATAGATAAATGTGGATTGATAAATGTGGATCGATAAATGTGGATCGATAAATGTGGATAGATAAATGTGGATAGATAAATGTGGATTGATAAATGTGGATCGATAAATGTGGATAGATAAATGTGGATAGATAAATGTGGATAGATAAATGTGGATTGATAAATGTGGATCGATAAATGTGGATCGATAAATGTGGATAGATAAATGTTAATAGATAAATGTGGATTGATAAATGTGGATAGATAAATGTGGATAGATAAATGTCGATAGATAGTTATATAATCGGGTTTTTGGATTTTTTTCAAAATATCGAGAAAATCCAGTTTGAAAGTTCGGGTAAATTGTTTTTTTCGAAAAATCCCCGAACCTTTGAACGCTCCTGGAAGCTAAACCGCTTGAGAGAAATTTTTGGCAGTGATGCCAAATGGTAGCTTGTGTCATGGGCTTACCCTTTGCACATTGTTAGATTTTTAAAAAGCTCATCTTCCATGTTAAACCGCCAAATAATGCCTATTTTTTCAGCATCGGGCTTAACTTTTATTTTAACCCAGTTTGAGAATCCGTGGACCTACAGTGATGGGAGTTGTACCCAAATGTAGGTTAGAGTCCCCGTTACCTTTGGGTATCAAAAATTTTTTTTTACCCTTTTTCAAAATCCCGAGATATAGGCGTTGGAAGTTGGGGGTGCGAATATGCTTCTGGGAGCTGGATTGATAAATCGTCGCCTGAGAATTGTTTTGTCGTATACGCCAATTTTGGAATTTTGGGAAATCGCATTTTAAGGTTTGAGCTTCTATAAAAAAAAAACTGGCCGATAGATTTTTTTCAATTTTTAATAGAATATTTTGTGCGATATCTTCTTCATATTTATGTTGTCAAAATTGTCACATCTAGTTTGGTTTTCAAATTATGGGGGTTTTTACCCAAAATCAGTTTGTCGTAAACGCCACCAAAATCAACTTTTTTTCCATCTCATACACGTACGACAAAGTGGGCGCACGTACGACATTCCAATATTAAGACATAAATAAAAAAGTAAATTTTCAATTTTCACAGTTCGTTTTTATTTATTATTTAAACATTTGAAAAATAGTTTTTTATTACATAGAAGTAGTTTTTGTTTGACTTAGAGACTTAATTATTAAAATAGATTAAAAACAAAGAAAAAAAAATAAATATGACCATAAACATGGAAAAAAAATAAAAAAAAAATTTAGCAAAAAATAAAAGCTATAAAGACTATGAAACATGAAAGAAATAAAAAAAAATAAACAGTTTGGTTAAATCAATAAATAAATACATGATCATAAATAAAAGTAAATTAAATAAATAAATAAAATTAAATTAAATTTATTCTAATTTTTTGACTCACAGCAACCCTTTTTCGCTTCATTCACGACAGCGCGCGTGAACGAAGAGGCGCCACGGCGGGCGCGGCACCCACGGCTAGAGTCGCCTTCTTGATCTTGTGTCATACAAGAGCAATAAAACAATAAAACAGCTACCTTTTTTCACTTCACTTCATTGAAGACAGCGCGCGCGAACAAAGCGACAAAATCAATAAGTGTACTGTACAACAATAAAACAATAAAACCGCGACCTTTTCTCACTTCGTTCAAGACAGCGCGCTTGAACGAAGCGCCGCCCGCGACCGACGGTCGACTTGTTGTTCTTGTGTGTTCGATACAAGATCAATAAGTGTACAGCAATAAAACAATAAAACAGCGACCTTTTTTCGCGAAGAACAATGGCGCCTTAAAAAAATAATTTTCGACCAGCAGGTGTTTTTGCGAGCGGGTGCAATAACAAAACTCACAGCAACCCTTTTTCGCTTCATTCACGACAGCGAGCGTGAACGAAGAGGCGCCACGGCGGGCGCGACGCCCACGACTACAGTCGCCTTGTTGATCTTGTGTGATCGATACAAGAGCAATAAAACAATAAAACAGCGACCTTTTTTCACTTCACTTCGTTGAAGACAGCGCGCGTGAACGAAGCGACAAGATCAATAAGTGTACAAAAATAAAACAATAAAACCGCAACCTTTTTTCACTTCTTTCAAGACAGCGCGCTTGAACGAAGCGGTCCTTATTTTTAATAAATACTTTTCTAGTAGGTATATCTGCTTATATTCTATTTGGGATACATACCTACATACATGTAAGAAAAAACAATTTTAAAATTTCGTTTGAAATTTTCTACCGTATTTGTTTTGTACGACGTACGACAAACCAATACTGAAGAAAAAAAAGCTGAAAAATACATAGAATTTTTGTCGTAAACGCCAAAAGTTGGCGCTTACGACAAACCAACGCTAATCCGATGCTTATTTTGTGGATATACGACAAAATGCACACTAATTATCTCAGTAACGGTAAACGATAGGACAAATCTGATAACAGAAATGAAAAGAGAACGTTCTAAAACCTATTACTACATATCCAGTTTAAAAAAGTCCATTTTGGCGTTTACGACAAAACAACTCTCGGGCGACGAAATGTGGATCGATAAATGTGGATAGATAAATGTGGATTGATAAATGTGGATCGATAAATGTGGATCGATAAATGTGGATAGATAAATGTGGATAGATAAATGTGGATCGATAAATGTGGATAGATAAATGTGGATTGCTAAAATGTGGATAGATAAATGTGGATTGATAAATGTGGATCGATAAATGTGGATAGATAAATGTGGATAGATAAATGTGGATCGATAAATGTGGATAGATAAATGTGGATTGATAAATGTGGATAGATAAATGTGGATTGATAAATGTGGATCGATAAATGTGGATAGATAAATGTGGATTGATAAATGTGGATAGATAAATGTCGATAGATAGTGGTATAATCGGGTTTTTGGATTTTTTTCAAAATATCGAGAAAATCCAGTTTGAAAGTTCGGGTAAATTGTTTTTTTCGAAAAATCCCCGAACCTTTGAACGCTCCTGGAAGCTAAACCGCTTGAGAAAAATTTTTGGCAGTGATGCCAAATGGTAGCTTGTATCATGGGCTTACGCTTTGCACATTGTTAGATTTTTAAAGTGCTCATCTTCCATGTTAAACCGCCAAATCATGCTTATTTTTTCAGCATCGGGCTTAACTTTTATTTTAACCTTTCAGTTATCCCAGTTTGAGAACCCGTGGACCTACAGTGATGGGAGTTGTACCCAAATGTAGGTTAGAGTCCCCGTTACCTTTGGGTATCAAAACATTTTTTTTACCCTTTTTCAAAATCCCGAGATATAGGAGTTGGAAGTTGGGGGTGCGAATATGCTTCTGGGAGCTGGATTGATAAATGTGGATAGATAAATGTGGATCGATAAATGTTAATAGATAAATGTGGATTGATAAATGTGGATCGATAAATGTGGATCGATAAATGTGGATAGATAAATGTGGATTGATAAATGAGGATAGATAAATGTGGATCGATAAATGTGGATAGATAAATGTGGATTGATAAATGTGGATCGATAAATGTGGATCGATAAATGTGGATAGATAAATGTGAATAGATAAATGTGGATCGATAAATGTGGATAGATAAATGTGGATAGATAAATGTGGATAGATAAATGTGGATAGATAAATGTGGATAGATAAATGTGGATTGATAAATGTGGATAGATAAATGTCGATAGATAAATGTCGAAAGATAAATGTCTCAAGATAAATGTGGATAGATAAATGTGGATAGATAAATGAGGATAGATAAATATGGATCGATAAATGTGGATAGATAAATGTGGATTGATAAATGTGGATCGATAAATGTGGATCGATAAATGTGGATAGATAAATGTGGATCGATAAATGTGGATAGATAAATGTGGATTGCTAAATGTGGATAGATAAATGTGGATTGATAAATGTGGATCGATAAATGTGGATAGATAAATGTGGATAGATAAATGTGGATAGATAAATGTGGATCGATAAATGTGGATAGATAAATGTGGATCGATAAATGTGGATAGATAAATGTGGATTGATAAATGTGGATCGATAAATGTGGATCGATAAATGTGGATAGATAAATGTGGATAGATAAATGTGGATTGATAAATGTGGATAGATAAATGTCGATAGATAGTGGTATAATCGGGTTTTTGGATTTTTTTCAAAATATCGAGAAAATCCAGTTTGAAAGTTCGGGTAAATTGTTTTTTTCGAAAAATCCCCGAACCTTTGAACGCTCCTGGAAGCTAAACCGCTTGAGAAAAATTTTTGGCAGTGATGCCAAATGGTAGCTTGTATCATGGGCTTACGCTTTGCACATTGTTAGATTTTTAAAGTGCTCATCTTCCATGTTAAACCGCCAAATCATGCTTATTTTTTCAGCATCGGGCTTAACTTTTATTTTAACCTTTAAGTTATCCCAGTTTGAGAACCCGTGGACCTACAGTGATGGGAGTTGTACCCAAATGTAGGTTAAAGTCCCCGTTACCTTTGGGTATCAAAACATTTTTTTTACCCTTTTTCAAAATCCCGAGATATAGGAGTTGGAAGTTGGGGGTGCGAATATGCTTCTGGGAGCTGGATTGATAAATGTGGATAGATAAATGTGGATCGATAAATGTTAATAGATAAATGTGGATTGATAAATGTGGATCGATAAATGTGGATAGATAAATGTGGATTGATAAATGAGGATAGATAAATGTGGATCGATAAATGTGGATAGATAAATGTGGATTGATAAATGTGGATCGATAAATGTGGATCGATAAATGTGGATAGATAAATGTGGATAGATAAATGTGGATCGATAAATGTGGATAGATAAATGTGGATAGATAAATGTGGATAGATAAATGTGGATAGATAAATGTGGATTGATAAATGTGGATAGATAAATGTCGATAGATAAATGTCGAAAGATAAATGTCTCAAGATAAATGTGGATAGATAAATGTGGATAGATAAATGTGGATAGATAAATGTGGATAGATAAATGTGGATAGATAAATGTGGATTGATAAATGTGGATAGATAAATGTCGATAGATAAATGTCGAAAGATAAATGTCTCAAGATAAATGTGGATAGATAAATGTGGATAGATAAATGAGGATAGATAAATGTGGATAGATAAATGTGGATAGATAAATGTGGATAGATAAATGTGGATAGATAAATGTGGATTGATAAATGTGGATAGATAAATGTGGATTGATAAATGTGGATCGATAAATGTGGATAGATAAATGTGGATCGATAAATGTGGATAGATAAATGTGGATCGATAAATGTGGATAGATAAATGTGGATTGATAAATGTGGATAGATAAATGTGGATTGATAAATGTGGATCGATAAATGTGGATCGATAAATGTGGATAGATAAATGTGGATAGATAAATGTGGATTGATAAATGTGGATAGATAAATGTCGATAGATAGTGGTATAATCGGGTTTTTGGATTTTTTTCAAAATATCGAGAAAATCCAGTTTGAAAGTTCGGGTAAATTGTTTTTTTCGAAAAATCCCCGAACCTTTGAACGCTCCTGGAAGCTAAACCGCTTGAGAAAAATAAATGTGGATTGATAAATGTGGATAGATAAATGTGGATCGATAAATGTGGATAGATAAATGTGGATCGATAAATGTGGATAGATAAATGTGGATTGATAAATGTGGATAGATAAATGTGGATCGATAAATGTGGAAAGATAAATGTGGATAGATAAATGTGGATTGATAAATGTGGATAGATAAATGTGGATAGATAAATGTCGATAGATAGTGGTATAATCGGGTTTTTGGATTTTTTTCAAAATATCGAGAAAATCCAGTTTGAAAGTTCGGGTAAATTGTTTTTTTCGAAAAATCCCCGAACCTTTGAACGCTCCTGGAAGCTAAACCGCTTGAGAAAAATTTTTGGCAGTGATGCCAAATGGTAGCTTGTATCATGGGCTTACGCTTTGCACATTGTTAGATTTTTAAAGTGCTCATCTTCCATGTTAAACCGCCAAATCATGCCTATTTTTTCAGCATCGGGCTTAACTTTTATTTTAACCTTTAAGTTCTCCCAGTTTGAGAACCCGTGGACATACAGTGATGGGAGTTTTACCCAAATGTAGGTTAGAGTCCCCGTTACCTTTGGGTATCAAAAAATTTTTTTTAACCCTTTTTCAAAATCCCGAGATATAGGCGTTGGAAGTTGGGGGTGCGAAAAAGCTTCTGGGAGCTGGATTGATAAATGTGGATAGATAAATGTGGATCGATAAATGTGGATAGATAAATGTGGATTGATAAATGTGGATAGATAAATGTGGATAGATAAATGTGGATTGATAAATGTGGATAGATAAATGTCGATAGATAAATGTCGATAGATAAATGTCTCAAGATAAATGTGGATAGATAAATGTGGATAGATAAATGTGGATCGATAAATGTGGATAGATAAATGTGGATTGATAAATGTGGATCGATAAATGTGGATAGATAAATGTGGATTGATAAATGTGGATTGATAAATGTGGATAGATAAATGTGGATAGATAAATGTGGATCGATAAATGTGGATAGATAAATGTGGATTGATAAATGTGGATCGATAAATGTGGATAGATAAATGTGGATTGATAAATGTGGATCGATAAATGTGGATCGATAAATGTGGATAGATAAATGTGGATAGATAAATGTGGATCGATAAATGTGGATAGATAAATGTGGATCGATAAATGTGGATCGATAAATGTGGATCGATAAATGTGGAAAGATAAATGTGGATAGATAAATGTGGATTGATAAATGTGGATAGATAAATGTGGATAGATAAATGTCGATAGATAGTGGTATAATCGGGTTTTTGGATTTTTTTTTCAAAATATCGAGAAAATCCAGTTTGAAAGTTCGGGTAAATTGTTTTTTTCGAAAAATCCCCGAACCTTTGAACGCTCCTGGAAGCTAAACCACTTGAGAAAAATTTTTGGCAGTGATGCCAAATGGTAGCTTGTGTCATGGGCTTACGCTTTGCACATTGTTAGATTTTTAAAGTGCTCATCTTCCATGTTAAACCGCCAAATCATGCCTATTTTTTCAGCATCGGGCTTAACTTTTATTTTAACCTTTAAGTTATCCCAGTTTGAGAACCCGTGGACCTACAGTGATGGGAGTTGTACCCAAATGTAGGTTAGAGTCCCCGTTACCTTTGGGTATCAAAAAATTTTTTTTACCCTTTTTCAAAATCCCGAGATATAGGCGTTGGAAGTTGGGGGTGCGAATATGCTTCTGGGAGCTGGATTGATAAATGTGGATAGATAAATGTGGATCGATAAAAAAATGTGGATCGATAAATGTGGATAGATAAATGTGGATAGATAAATGTGGATAGATAAATGTGGATCGATAAATGTGGATAGATAAATGTGGATTGATAAATGTGGATAGATAAATGTGGATTGATAAATGTGGATCGATAAATGTGGATCGATAAATGTGGAAAGATAAATGTGGATAGATAAATGTGGATTGATAAATGTGGATAGATAAATGTGGATAGATAAATGTGGATTGATAAATGTGGATCGATAAATGTGGATTGATAAATGTGGATCGATAAATGTGGATCGATAAATGTGGATATATAAATGTGGATAGATAAATGTGGATCGATAAATGTGGATTGATAAATGTGGATTGATAAATGTGGATCGATAAATGTGGATAGATAAATGTGGATAGATAAATGTGGATAGATAAATGTGGATCGATAAATGTGGATAGATAAATGTGGATTGATAAATGTGGATCGATAAATGTGGATCGATAAATGTGGAAAGATAAATGTGGATAGATAAATGTGGATTGATAAATGTGGATAGATAAATGTGGATAGATAAATGTGGATTGATAAATGTGGATCGATAAATGTGACTCGATAAATGTGGATATATAAATGTGGATAGATAAATGTGGATAGATAAATGTGGATCGATAAATGTGGATCGATAAATGTGGATTGATAAATGTGGATAGATAAATGTGGATTGATTAATGTGGATAGATAAATGTGGAAAGATATATGTCGATAGATAGTGGTATAATCTTGTTTTTGGATTTTTTCAAAATTCTGAGAAAATCCAGTTTGAAAGTTCAGGTAAATTATTTTTTTCGAAAAATCCCCGAACCTTTGAACGCTCCTGGAAGCTAAACCGCTTGAGAGAAATTTTTGGCAGTGATGCCAAATGGTAGCTTGTGTCATGGGCTTACGCTTTGCACATTGTTAGATTTTAAAAAAGCTCATCTTCCATGTTAAACCGCCAAATAATGCCTATTTTTTCAGCATCGGGCTTAACTTTTATTTTAACCTTTAAGTTCTCCCAGTTTGAGAACCCGTGGACCTACAGTGATGGGAGTTGTACCCAAATGTAGGTTAGAGTCCCCGTTACCTTTGGGTATCAAAAAATTCTTTTTACCCTTTTTCAAAATCCCGAGATATAGGCGTTGGAAGTTGGGGGTGCGAAAAAGCTTCTGGGAGCTGGATTGATAAATGTGGATAGATAAATGTGGATCGATAAATGTCGATAGATAAATGTCGATAGATAAATGTCTCTAGATAAATGTCTCTAGACAAATGTCTCAAGATAAATGTCGATTAATAAATGTCTCTAGATAAATGTCGATAGATAAATGTCGATAGATAAATGTGGATAGATAAATGTCGATAGATAAATGTGGATTAATAAATGTGGATAGATAAATGTGGATTGATAAATGTGGATAGATAAATGTGGATAGATAAATGTGGATAGATAAATGTCGCAAGATAAATGTCTCTAGACAAATGTCTCAACATAAATGTCGATTAATAAATGTGGATTGATAAATGTGGAAAGATAAATGTCGATAGATAAATTAATACAGTAAAATAAGGAGAAAAAAGGGGTAAATCTCGGAATGAATGTTAGTAGAAATTTTTTTTGCTTAATATCTTCCTTTTGCCATTCTATAACATATCTCAAAAGTCTAGAAAAATCTCATGTCCGCTTGTCGCGATTTCAAGGTCAAATCGCGAAATGGAGATTTTCAAAATTAGCAAAAATAGGCTATGGTATTATATACACATATGATACATGATTTCAAGGTATTTTTTAATGCTGATTCCAAAAAATCTGAAATCAAGGCAATCTGAAGTCTCTGGAAAAAGTTACACCTGTTTTTCATCTGTCAACTCATATTATTATAACAGTTGCAAACTTGCTGCCGAAAAACCCTTAAAAGTTATGGTAGATGGACCAAATTTTGCATGAAGATTTTAGAAACCATCATTATTAAAAATCAAAACAATCCATTACAAAAAATATATATACCTACGAAATAATGGTATTTTTTGATGGAGGGGCAAATTTTAGGATATGCACTAAAGAAGATTCTTGTTCATCTTAGGAGTAAGTGCTAATAGGCTAATTTTTTCATTTTAATCTTTGTTTGGATATTCTTTAACTACCCTCAAAAATCTAAAAAAATCTCATGTCCGCAAGTCCTAATTTTCTTGGTTTGAAGATAAGGTGCAGATTTGAAAAAATTGAAAAACTACTCTTCAGATATTTGTGTCAGATCAACATGAATAAGGTACATTACTTTTCAGGGATGGTCATATTTGTGGGTTTTGTTGGAATCAGCGTTAAAAAATACCTTGAAATGATATGGGTTATGTTGGTATACATATAAGAATCTAAAGTTTTCTTATTATTTTTTTTAAATCTGCACCCAACTTAGTTTAACCTGGAAAATTAGAACTTGCGGACATGAGATTTTTTAGATTTTTGACATAAGTTAAAGAATATCCAAACAAATATAGAAACAAAAAAATTAGCCTATTAGCACTAATTTCAAGATTGTACCAGGATGTTTTTTAGTGCGCATCCCAAAATTTCCCCTTTTCTCAAAAAATACCGTTTTGTTATAGATATAAATGTTTTTTTGCATTGCATTGTTTTGATTCCTAATAATAATGGATATGAAAATCCTTCATGCAAAATTTGGTTCCGCTACCATTACTTTTAAGGGTTTTTCGGTAGTAAGTTAGCAACTGTTATAATAATATGAGTTGACAGATGAAAAACAGGTATAACTTTTTTCAGAGACGTCAGATTGCCTTGATTTTAGATTTTTTGGAATCAGCATTAAAAAATACCTTGAAATCATGTATCATATGTGTATATAATACCATAGCCTATTTTTGCTAATTTTGAAAATCTCCATTTCGCGATTTGACCTTGAAATCGCGACAAGCGGACATGAGATTTTTCTAGACTTTTGAGATATGTTATAGAATGGCAAAAGGAAGATATTGAGCAAAAAAAATTTCTACTAACATTCATTCCGAGGTTAAACCCTTATTTGACTGGATTAAATGTCGATAGATAAATGTGGATAGATAAATGTGGATAGATAAATGTGGATAGATAAATGTGGATCGATAAATGTCGATAGATAAATGTCTCGAGAGAAATGTCTCAAGACAAATGTCTCAAGACAAATGTCTCTAGACATATGTCTCTAGACAAAGTCTCTAGACAAATGTCTCAAGATAAATGTCGATTAATAAATGTCTCTAGATAAATGTCTCTAGATAAATGTCTCTAGATAAAAGTCGCTAGCTAAATGTCCCTAGTTAAATGTCTCTAGATAAATGTCGCTAGATAAATGTCGCTAGATAAATGTCTCTAGATAAATGTCGCTAGATAAATGTCGCTAGATAAATGTCGCTAGATAAATGCCTCTTAATAAATATCCCTAGATAAATGTCTCTAGATAAATGTCGCTAGATAAATGTCTCTAGATAAAAGTCTCTAGCTAAATGTCGCTAGTTAAATGTCTCTAGATAAATGTCGCTTGATAAATGTCGCTAGATAAATGTCTCTAGATAAATGTCTTGAGAGAAATGTCTCAAGAGAAATGTCTCAAGAGAAATGTCTCAAGAGAAATGTCTCAAGAGAAATGTCTCAAGAGAAATTTCTCATGATCAATGTCTCGAGATAAATGTCTCGAGAGAAATGTCTGGAGAGAAATGTCTCGAGAAAAATGTCTCGTAAGAAGAGTCTCGGGAGAAATGTCTCGAGAGAAATGTCTCAAGAGAAATGTCTCGAGAGAAATGTCTCGAGAGAAATGTCTCGAGAGAAATGTCTCGAGAGAAATGTCTCGAGAGAAATGTCTCGATAGAAATGTTTCGAGAGAAATGTCTCGAGAGAAATGTCTCATGATAAACGTCTCGAGAGAAATGTCTCGAGAGAAATGTCTTGAGAGGAATGTCTGGAGAGAAATGTTTCGAGAGATATATCTCGAGAGAAATGTCATGAGACATTTTGAGAAATTTCTCGTTGGACATTTCTCATGAGAAATTTCTCTCATGAGAAATTGCTCATGAGATTCGAGACATTAACCATGAGATATTTCTCATGAGACATGTCTCATGAGACATATCCCATGAGACATGTCCCAAGAGTCACACTTACCGGTGCCAGGACCTGACTGTCGATGTTATTTCGTTGACGACCGCAGCCAAACTGAATATTGTGAGTGGTGTGTGGCCCTATTTATAGCAAAATATGATCCTCCCGCAGAAATTTTTAATTCTATTTCCTTTTATGTTTAGTTGTAGGTACACTCCGCCCCTGGGTGTGGTGTTTTAAGTTTTTTTTTTTTTTTTTTCTTGATAGACAAAGTCAGATTGGTAGGGTTTTCAGACCCATCCTTTGCTAGTTTTGTGTGGCATGATTCTGGAGGGTGGACCCTCCAGAACTTTTTTATTTATATTTTTTTTATTTATTAGCCTACTTTTGATACGATAATCGGAAGTAGGCTAAAATTGATTTGGGTTAATTCGACCCACCAATACCCCTCCTCTATTAATCAAGTTTTATTTGAGGTTTATAGATTTATGTGAATTTTTTTATAAACGTCTTGTGCTCTGGTCTCATGGGGGCCCCTATAATTCGGGGGCCCTGTTACATTGATACAGCTGATACAGCACCAGCTACGCCTCTGGGTTTTATGTAAAAATTCAAATTTATGAGAAATTTAGCAGAAATAAAAAAAAAATAATTTAAAATATGTTTTCAAAACTCCAAAAAAAAAAAACATTTTTAAATGTTTTTAACTCAAAACCAAGTATGCAATAATTTAATTTCTTGTGTAAAAGAGAACTTTTAAAAAATTTGTTTTAACATTTTTGGAGTCGTTTTTGGAAACAAAAAAATTCAAACAAATTCATTTGGTCGTTTTCGAAATATTGATTTTTCAAATATAAATTTTGAAACATTTTTTTAAATCCAAATTTTTTTTTTTATTTTTTTCTTCATTTTAACATGTAACGTGAGCCAGTTGTATGTTGAGAAAAAAAAAAAAAAAAGCATTTCATTCTTAAACCTAACTTTAAACCTAACATGCAATCAACAAACTACCACTACTTTAATAAAAATATAATAATAAATAATAATAATAAAATTAATAAAATCATCTTAAAATAAAATCTAAACTACAATCTATCTACCATTCATACATAGTGGGAGGGAGGAGGTGATCATACACCACCCCCTCAACCTCGATTCATATTTTTGGATCCATATTCCATCTTCCACTTGTGGGTGCATATCATCCACAATATTTTTTTGGAGTGTATCTTGTACATCCCATAATGCATACAAGATATATCCCCCAGATAGTGGAAAAGCAGTGCTGGATAGTTCGCACTACAACAGGTAGTGGCGAATCAAATTTGCAAATTTGCCTTTGTTGTTTTTATCTCCATCTATCTGGGGCACTAAGTCTTTCGTTATTCCATTTATGTATTCATTATCATTCTCTTATATAATATAGTAAATCTAAAAGAAAAAAAAAAGGTCATTAAAAAAGAAAATAAAAAAGAAATAAATACCAAAAATAAAACTTACCAATTATGCCATCCATTCGCCACCACGTTTAGTTTTGTTTTCATAATTTACATAAAATAGTTTGACATTTCTTAATAACACTCTATCTGTCTCTTTCTTAAAGGAGAGAAAAGAGTACAGATAGAAATTATGTAATTTAAGTCGGCCATTTCTTTTTGCGGCGAATTCAAAAAGAAAGGAAAGTACCAAAGGATGTAGTAGAATTATTTATAGGAAGTTAAGATCGTAGCCGGAAATACGAATTCTAGTGTCGGTTACACTTTGAAAACAGGGAAAGAAGTAGTAAAAGCAATAAATAGTATTTTAGAATGTTTTAGGATTATAAGATGCAATATTTATACTGTGATACTAGTTTATAAGATAGGAATATACTTATAATCTGTGATATTAGTCATAAGGCAACCAAATATAGTACAAACAGTACAATAGTAGTGAATACTTGTTATATGTATAAGGGTAATACGTTACCCATATTAGGCTTGTAAGTACAAAAGAGTGAAGAGTACGAATGTTAATACCAGTAACTATGTCCAGCTACCCTACGGTTAAAGCTTATGTATCTCATAAAACAAAGAATTTTAGAAGTATATTGGGGGTCTTTGTTTAAGGGTTTAGACAAAGGGTAGTCATATGACCAAGAAATCTCAGTCAGATCAGTGTGAATCTTGTCGCAGAATTTTTGATTAGCAGTTGAAGAAAGTTTCACGAAGTTTTAAACCAATTTAGATTTTTTTTATTTTTAAAATAAAATCAAAGTTAAGACTGAAAAAGTGAAAAATTACAACAAATAATAAAATAAAAAAAATTCTAAGAGACAAATAAACTTAAAATTACAAGAAAAGTGAATTAAGTGAGATTTCGTTAATAAAGCTGCAAAGCCCCATTAAGCAGTAAAGGATTTCTTTTTAAGATTCAAAAAAAAAATAAGCAGAGGTATGTAGCTTCACCAGGCATAGATTGTGGTGACTTTATCTTGAACATTTTTTTTACATTCGTGTATAGGTACTCATTTGTAGTCCTGGGGCTACGAAATTCAAGGTGGACACAAAGGTGCCTCTGCCCCCTTTTTTATCAAGACCATAGATGTCCTGTATGAAGGTTGTCTGACAAAAGGAAAAGGAAGCCATTCAGTACAGGAATCCATGTCAAACGAGGGATCTTATAGATTATTAAATCTAGACGGGGACATTAGGATCTAAAAGGAGCTAGAAGCTGCGAAAGTTTAAACAAATAAAACGAAGAAAGAAAGAAATAAGTGACTAAAGAAAGAACTAAAGAGAACAAAAAAAAAAATAGAAAGAAGTGAATTAAAGATATATATATAAATTTGAATACAAAAAAAAAAAAAAAAAAAGAATATCAAAGAAAGGTTCAAAAATTAAAGTAAAATTAGATTTTTTTAGTAAAGTAATTTTAAAAGTAATTTTAAAAATATAGAAAAGAAAAAGAGTGAAAAGCTTATCTGCATTTGAAATACAAGTATTAGTATCGGTAAGAACAAAAAAAAAAATAAATTCAGTGATTTTAAAACGACGTTCCTGATACGTGCTGCCGGCAGGACTTCGAGGGACGTGTAAAAACGTGAGTAAACCAAAGATTTACATATACAGTAGCGAGCAAAAAAAATGCAAAAAATAAAAACATTTGCATTTTTTTGCTCGTCTAAAAACACATATTTAGGTAGACTTTTGACCAAATAATAGTTTTGGAGTAAAATATTATACAAATTGAATCTGTTTAATGGAAATAAAACAGTTTCAATATGCCAAATTTGGTAACTTAGTTCTTGTACAAAACTCTTTAAACCTTTTTCGTTTGCATTTTTTTTGCTCGCTACTGTATATACATATATATATATTTGTCTGGGACGACAAAGAATTCCCCAGATCCAACCTAAAATTACATATATATATATACTTATTATTAAGTGCAGATTTTTTTGCTTCTATAACTATATTAAATTTTGATAATTTTTTTTTCTTTAAATTGAATTTTTATGATTTTTATGAATATACTGATGAAACATCAAATATTAAAAATTTTTGAACTTTCAAACAAATGAAAATCTTTCATTGCTACCAGAATTTGGTGGTTATATTTTAATGATTTTAACAGCAGGATGATTTGCTAAAATTCGAAGCATTTGGTGTGTGAAGGGTCTTTGTCAGACCACCTAAAAGGAATGGACTAGAACGAGAACATGACATAAGATATATTTTTTTAGCTGGTAAGCAATATAGGGGCTATCTTCCACAACATGGGCCAAGGAAGATAGCGAAGGATATGTTTTCGAACATATGGGAGGGATGGCCAAGCGGATGCCAACAACACCGGGCAAACCTTCATGGTTCCAGCGAACCATTATCTTGAGGAGACAATGGATATAGGTGTTAGAATATTTTTATCTTGATAAACAGATAAAAATATATTTAGATTAGGTTAGGATAGCTTGTATTAAGGGGGGTTAATTTTACTAATATATTCTATTGGTAATTTCATATTTTAAAATTAATTTTATAGTTAGTTATAAGATATAGTTTATCTAAATTCAAGATAGATATTATTTTCTTTCATCATTTATCCATCCTTTCGTCAAGGTAATGGCATAGGCAATGTGCAGTATGTTCCTTTTTATTTATTTCTTTTCTCCTATCGTCCGAACAAAGTCCGTCTGATTAAAATTATAGATCTTTAGTTTTCTCCTTCTTCTTTTTAAATTTTTTTTATATACAATCGGCATGATTTTTTTTGAGAGTGAGCCTAGAGTGTGAGTAAAGGACAAGAACCACCCCGTCCGACGAGCCTTAGCCGTGCCCGAGACAAGCATGCCGCCGTCCTTTAACGAAGCACAATATCGCCCCTATGGCCAAAACCTAGCTCATTTCAATGGCGCCCAACGATTTTTTTTTAAATCATTTCTCGAGACTAATTGCTACTTCAAGGGGACGATTTTCTTCGGAAAGTCGTCACCTTGGACTTTCAATAGCCTCTTCAAAACTTTTAAAATTTTACTTTTCTATCTTTACTATAAAACATACTCACAGCCGTACATACTCCTGCTTCTTCTCATTAATTTAAAAATTTCTGCCCAAAACTTATAGGTCCTTAGAACCAGTGTTTCCGTGAGGAAATTGGAAGATTGATATGGAAGCAGGAGTGGGACGATTTTGAAAGGCCATATGCATCGCGCTGTCCTTTGAATTAAAGGCACAGTCCAGATTCTAGTGAGGCGTGAGCTTTGGTCTTGAAACATCGTCCGTGTTGATGCTTAGCTGGAAGTTCAGGCCAGCCTTCTATCAGTTTTTTTCAAACGTTGCAAGTAGTGGCAAGAAGGAAAGGTTATGCATCAACACTCGCTGGGATCAAGGGGGTTCCAGCTAATAACATGACAGACTTGACTGACAGGACATACAGACATTTTCCTTTTTTAGAATGGATACCTGACACAGGGACTTCACACACCACCGCATCAACGAAAGAATCTTCCTTAAATAGAAAAAAAAAAAAAAACAAATACATAAATAATCCATTAAACAAATAAGAACAAAGAAAAAAAAGTATATTTGCTTATATTATTCTTTAATAAATTCAAAATTTTGTTTTATCGTACAAATACATTTTTTTAATACATTTTTTTTTATACATTTTTTTTTATATTTCTTTACAACACGTTTTTTTTTTATTTTTGATATTTTTTTTTAGTTCTTTCTTATCAGATTTTATTTTTATTTTGTTTTTTTTTTATTATTTTTATACACATTTTTCATTACACTGAAAGAAATTTTCTACACAATTTTTTTTTGGTTTTCATTTAAGAATTTTTTTTGTTTTGCAAATTGAAGTATACTTAAAGCAAAATAAGTGAAAATAATATTTTTTTTAGTTAGTAATATTGGTTGAATTCCATTTTTTTTTTTTTTGTTATTATTTTTTTTACTTTTTATATTTTTTTTTTATACCATTTTTTAATGTGAATTTACAAGTAAATATTATTAATTTTATTGAATAAAATTTACTAATATTATTAGTACACTCTTTTAAATTTCTTAGCTAGTTAGTTTTTTTTCAAAAAAAAAAACTAAGTCTAGTATAAAAGAAGATCTGAATTCTTAGTAAAGAGGAATACTTGAATTTTTTTATCTTTTTAAATACATTTTTTTTTTAATTTAACAATTTTTTTTAGATATTTAAGATAATTTTTTTTTATTTCTGAATTTTAGCTTGAATTTTTTTTATATAATTTCTTTATTATTCTCTTTGATTTTTTTTATAAATCATTGCTGAGTAAAATTTTTGTTTGATTAAATTTTTTTACGTTTGATACTAATTCAAACAGTTTATAAAAAGTGGAATTCAAATATTAAAGGATTATTCGAAATATGGCAGGTAGAAATACAGGTGCTGTATCTAGGAATGGTTTACCAAGTCCTTTTGTGAGATTTCCTCTCAGGACTCTTACGGAGGAGATGGAGGATAGGACATCTACAGCTGGGAGCAGTCCTAGTGCAATGTCCACTTTGAATGGCGAAGCTCTAAGTAGGTCATTGGGTGAAAATCCGCCTATGCTATATGGGTCAGATAGACCCAGTGGCATTTCAAGTAGGGGAAGTATTCGAAGTGAATCAAATAGGGAATTTGCTTTTCATCGAGCAACTATAGAAGAGATCGATGAAGAGAATAGCCTAGACGGCGTAGATGATGATAACGACATCATAAATCAGATTCGAATTTTACAGATCGAGGACAGAAATGTCCGTGCTGAGATGGAAGAGAGAAATTCACATCGCGAAAAATCTCGTGAATCATTAGATTCTAATCTTGGGTCAGGGAAAAGAGCTTCTGAGAAGATTGAAAAGAAAAGTCAACTCTATGAATCCGAAGCTGACTACATTAAAAAAATAGCAGAAGAAAGTATCTCAAATAAAATAGAATCGGCGATATCAGTGGCAGTGAGGGAATGTAATGATCGGACACTTAATATGTTTCACGATGGTATGACAAAAATGTTTACAAATGTGGAAAATAAGTTTAAAGAAATAAACAAAAAAATAAGTGAACTTGAAAACACTTCCACTTTTATAAAAGATAATGTTCCTTCTCTGTCTAAACAATCTAATAATACTTTTACGTTCAATTCAAGTGTTAAAAATCCGATAGTTCCTCCCACTGCTAACCTATCTTTAAATACAAAACCACCAATAAGTGGAGGTAACCAAACTAATTGTAGGGATACAGAAAACTTTAGAGATACACGAAAATTAGATGTACACAAATGGGATGTAAAGTTTGATGGGTCATCAAAATCTGTGTCTGTTGAAAGCTTCATTTTTAGAGTTGAATTCATGAAAAAGAATCATAACTTAAGCAACAAAGAATTACTTAAAAATTTTCATTATTTGTTGTCAGGTACTGCTCGGACATGGTACTGGCAGTATCTAGAGGAAAATTATTTAGCAAATACAATCCTCAACTACGAGGATTTGAAATCGGAACTTTTAAATCAGTTTAAGAATAAAAGAAAAGATCCTGAAATCCTTCGACAAATTATGGATAGGAAGCAACTTCAACGTGAAAGCTTCGATGAATTTTATAGTGATATTAGGGGTCTCTTTTTGCAAATGCGAAATCGCCCTAATGAACAGGATTTGCTAGGGATTTTAATGCCAAACATTAAGGATAGGGTAGCAAATCTAATTTTTAGCTCTAACATAAGTACGATTCGTGATTTAAGGGAAGAATGTAGACGTGCTGAAATTCACTTAGCAACTAGAGAGAAGTTTAGAAAAAATGTTAGCGAAGTAGATTATAAAAAAACAATTTTACAAGAAGATGAAGGGACAGGTGAAGAAAGCTTCTTTAATGGCGAAGAAGAAGAATACGATATTGCTGCTATTCAACAAAATAGATTGAATACGAATTTTAATAAAAGAGGTTCAGGTCCACCTAAACAATCCGAAAGGGAAAAACCACATTTTAGTGGAAATGACCGCAAGAAAGAGGAAGGGAATTGTAATGCAAATTGTCCTTCAAGTTTCCATACAATGACATGCTTCAGTTGTGGACAGGGAAACATATCATTTAAATGTGCATCTTGTATGGGAAAAGTACAAGTCGGAAGTGCATCCGGGAGTCCACTTCCGACGAAAATGCAATCTCCTGCGAACCCGAGTCAAACGGAAAAATAAATATATTAAGAAGAATAACCAATGAAAATGAAATTGAACCAAAACCTGAAATACTACCTGTAAAATCGCTTCACCAACGGCTTCTTGATTATCAAGAAGCTAGAAAACGTATCTTTGGTGAGGAGATAGAACAGGTAACAAAAAAATCTAAAAATTATAAGAAGATTGAAAAATTAAGGGAGAAGTGTGCAATATTGAGGTTACATAAAAAGAGAATCGAATCATCGATTATAACAAATACAGACGACAATAGACCATATACAAAAGTACATATTGATGGAGAAGAGATGCTCGGTCTTTTAGACAGCGGAGCATCTGTTAGTTGTTTAGGGATTTGTGCAATAGATTTCTTAAGAAATCATAATATAGAAATCATAAAAATGAACATTGGGATAAAAACAGCTGATGGTAAAAATCAACAGATCTTAGGTAGATTCAAAACTAAAGTCTCCTGGGGAAATAAAACTGAAGAATTAGATATTTATGTCGTGCCAGGTCTTCAGCAAAAGTTATACTTGGGAGTAGACTTTTGGAGAGCTTTCAAGGTAGCTCCGAATATTGTGAGTGCTCTAGACATTCCATCACCGATGGTAGGACCGGATACTGATCCTGTACGGGATCTTTCACCAACACAAATTGGAGATCTAGAGCGGGTCAAGCAGCTGTTTCCTTCGTTTGCAGTGTTGGGATTGGGGAAAACTCATCTCGAAGAACACGTAATAGAAATGGAAGATGATATACCCATAAAACAGCGGCATTACCCAATCTCACCTGTGATACAGAAGTTGATGTACGCGGAACTTGACCGGATGCTCGAACTCGGAGTCATAGAAGTAAGCAATAGTGCATATAGTTCTCCAGTTGTGCTGGTGAGAAAACCTGGGAAGAACAGACTTTGCTTAGATTCACGTAAAGTGAACGCGGCTACAAAAAAGTTTGCATATCCGCTACCACATATCGAAGGTATTATAAGCCGCCTGCAAGATACACATTTTATATCCAGCATTGACTTAAAGGATGCTTTCTGGCCAGAGATGGCAGAGTAGATTACGTCAGGTAATCTACTCGGTTAACTACGCGTAGTTAATCGAATAAACTACTCGCTTGATTTGTTTCATGTACTACCTACATTTGCTACGTGCAATAACTACATAAAAAACGTTATATTTCAAAAATATTAAAAAATAAATAGCTGTGTTTTCGTGAGAATTTGGTTTCGTAAAGTAAAACCTTTTCAAAGAAACCACCCCAAGTCCATCTGGTTTCAAATATTCTATTCAAATTTACACTATCACAGCTATGTATTTCGATTTGAATAAGACTTTGACAATTTGGTGGTAAAATTGGCATTTCAAACTACATTTTGACGTCTAGCGCTACGTCTGCTACATTTAATTACGTTAACTACATTAAACTACGTTAACTACCTCATTTATGTAGTAGACGTAACAAATGTAGGAAATCAAAAAAAATCCAATTTTTGCCATCTCTGTTTCTGGCAGATTCCACTGGAGGCCAAGTCAAGGGAGAAGACAGCTTTCACAGTCCCTGGACGACCATTGTACCAGTTTACGGTTATGCCGTTTGGACTGTGCAATGCCGCTCAGAGAATGTGCAAGCTGATGGACAAAGTCATTCCCGGTCATATGAGGGAGAATGTCTTTGTTTATCTGGATGACCTTTTGATCTGTTCACCAGACTTTGAATCTCACATTAAAGCACTAGAGGAGGTAGCAAAATGTTTGCGTGACGCTGGTCTCACTATTAACGTGGAGAAAAGCAAATTCTGCTTCAAGGAGATTAAGTACCTTGGTTATTTCATCGGTGATGGATGTCTTAGAACTGATCCGGACAAAGTCTCAGCGGTGAAAGACTTCCCAATTCCAAAGACTTCCAAGCAGCTCCGTCGGTTCCTGGGAATGACAGGCTGGTATAGAAGGTTCATACCAAATTTTGCGACCATTTCAGCTCCAATGACCGATTGTCTTAAGCAAGGCAAAGCTTTCTTCATGACAGACGAAGCGGTCAAGGCCTTCGAGGAGCTGAAAAACAAGTTGGTAACTGCGCCAATTTTAATAAACCCGGACTTCTCGAAACACTTTTACATTCAGTGTGATGCATCGACTTCAGGTGTAGGGAGTGTTCTTTTCCAGAAAGATGCTGAGGAGAACGAACGACCCATAGCATTCATCTCTCAAAAACTGAATTCCGCCCAAAGGAATTACACAGTGACTGAACTTGAATGCTATGCGGCCGTTCTGTCGGTAAAGAAGTTCAGGGCATATATTGAGGGATTACCATTCACAATAATCACGGATCATGCTAGTTTGAAATGGTTAATGACCCAAAAGGATCTGTCTGGAAGATTGGCCAGATGGAGTTTCAAACTGCAGGGTTTCGTTTTTAAAATCGAACACCGAAAAGGGGTCCTCAATGTAGTCCCTGATACTCTCTCACGAATCCATATGGAAGAGCTCAATCCCGAAATAGAAATGCAGGAAGTTGATCTCAGTTCTCCATATTTCTGTTCTCAGGAGTATGAGGAGCTGAAGAAGACAGTGGCGGAAAACAAAGAAAGATTGCCTGATGTATGTGTTTCGGAAGGTTTCGTTTACAAACGGACAGACATAAGAACCGGTGACGAGCTTCAAGAAGACAGAGCCTGGAAACTCTGGGTTCCGAAGGAGTTGCATGGAAACCTTTTGGAGGCGGCTCATAATTCACCAGCTGCAGGACATGGAGGAATCCATAAGACCTTGGCAAAACTGCGACAAAAATATTTTTGGCCAAACATGACCACCGACGTGCGGGAACACGTAAGTTCATGCGAAATTTGTAAGTGCAATAAACCTCTAACTGTGATATCACGACCTCCAATGGGTAACCAAGTCGTGACTGAAAAACCTTTTCAAAGGTTATACATAGATTTTTTAGGACCGTATCCTAAGACAAAATCAGGAAATACTCATATATTCATTTGTTTAGACCACTTTAGTAAATTCGTGTTTCTAAAACCCATAAGAAAAGCTACTTCAGCAACCATAGTGCAATATTTAGAAGAGAGTATATTCCATATTTTCGGTGTACCAGAGTACATACATTCGGACAATGGAAAACAGTTTGTATCTGAACTGTTTTCCAGCTTTCTCAAAAGATATGGGGTTAAACACATCAAAACTGCATTTTATTCGCCTCAAGCGAATGCATCCGAACGAGTAAATCGTTCAGTTTTAGCAAAAATAAGATCCTATTTGGAAACCGATCAAAGAAACTGGGATATGCATGCAAGCAGTGCAGCATTTTCTTTACGAAGCGTAATCCATGATTCCATTTCATTTGAACCATACTACGCGGTTTTCGGTTCACAAATGGTACAGCATGGAGGATCTTATGAACTTTTGCGAAAACTAAACGCGTTAAAAGATGGCAATATAGCTATAAGCAACACTAACGATAAACTAGAATTAATAAGAAAAAAGATTTTTGAAAATTTAAAGCTAGCACATGAAAAAACCACAAAAACCTATAACACACGAAGTAGGGACATAAAATACCAAGTAGGTCAAATTGTGTATAGGAGAAACTTCAAGCAAAGTAGTTTAGCAGACCACTACAATGCGAAATTGGGACCAAAATTTCTGAAGTCCATTGTTTTAAAAACAATTGGGAATTCTCTATATGAACTAGGTAATCTCAGAGGAGAAAAAGTAGGAACGTTCCATGCTAAGGATCTTCATACTTAAATCTTCAAAAATCCTGACAATCTGTACTGCTAAGTCAAACCTATGTGATTAATTTTTGTGATATACTATTCACTCTGACAAACCTACTTCTGTCAAAACCTTTACTTTTGGAAAAACCTATTTCTGTGATTAAACTGTGATATAAAACCGTGATAAACTTCTGTGATATTTTTAGTTTTTAAGAGAAAGATTTATTTAGTATTTATTTAGTATCAGAGATTTATATTTTTATTTATTTACTTATTTATCTTAACATAGTTTTATTTTTTTTATTTTCCTTTAACTTTAATGTGCAATATAGTTTTAAGGGCATTATTTTATTGATATGCAAAAGAATCTGTGATACTAAGAAAATTTTAAATACATCTTTCATCTGTGATATCCACGTCTCAAGTAGCACACTTGTGTATAAATTGGTGTAAATTCATTAATTTTGGTGTAAAATTGAGAAAATTGAAAAAATATGGTGTATTTCTCAAAATTAGTGGTATAAAAATTATACCACTGTCTTTTCTGTACAAAATTTCAACATTTTTTTAAGATTCCGTGCAAAAAATACACCGATATTCAGTTGTTTTTATAATATACCATTAATGGTGCATAAAATTATTTGATTCTGAAATCAACCAAAACGGTTTATTTTGTACATTCTGTTTGGTGTAGGAAGCACACCCTGTGGACATAAAATTCACCAAAATGCATATGTGGGAGACGCCATATTTTTCAATGGACGCCATTTAAAAATAGAAGACAGCGATTAATTATTTTATTAAAATAGTATATTTATCGACCTAATAGTCCCGCATTCTTAGTTTTTTCGATTCATTATAAAATAACTTTTCTTAAAAAAATGTAAAACAACACAAAAATTATAATTTTTGAAAAATGGATTCTTGAAATCGAAAAAAAAATCATTAATTCACTGACATTTTTGAGGCGCTCGATTTTTAGAGGGGGTAGCATCTAAAATTAGTAGATAGAATGTGTTTCGTTTTTAAATTTGGCAAACAAAATCATATTTAACCATTGGTTTCTTATGGCAATATTATGAAAGTGAATAAAAATTCATTTTCATTTATTTCATAAGAAATGGTGTGAATTAGAATTCATCAAACTGTTAGAGATAAAAAATAAACTTTGGTTCAAATTTTAAATCAGAATAATTTAAATGGTGTATTTTATCCAAAGATTTATTGTGTATTTTTCAATTTCAAAGGGATAATTTTCACCAAAAACAGATCATTTAATATACCACTAGTGACATTTATACACCAAAATCGGTATATTTTTTTAACCACCGGAGTTTATTTTATACGAGAAAATGGTGTATTTTTTATATTCAAAATGCATATCACGAAAGTGCAAAAAATACACCAAATATTTTGGTGTATCTTAGACTTTTGTGCTACTTGAGGTAACGTCCCTTTTATGTAAACTTTAACGTTCGGACTAACGTCCTCCACAAAAAAAAAAAAAAAAAAAAAAAAAAAAAAAAAAAAAAAAAAATCTCGAAACACAGTATAAGCACAATCATGTATCTTAATAAAAGCCCGGCTGTAACAGTAGAGCATTAGTTCAGGGCGGGGCTCTTGCCACACGTTTGACGAGAAATAATTTGTTGAAAATCGCATATACATACAACCAGCACCACTCCTTTTTACGACGCTTTTGACCTCACGACCACTCAGCCAAAATCGTCGAGCTTGTAACGTGAGCCAGTTGTATGTTGAGAAAAAAAAAAAAAAAAAGCATTTCATTCTTAAACCTAACTTTAAACCTAACATGCAATCAACAAACTACCACTACTTTAATAAAAATATAATAATAAATAATAATAATAAAATTAATAAAATCATCTTAAAATAAAATCTAAACTACAATCTATCTACCATTCATACATAGTGGGAGGGAGGAGGTGATCATACACCACCCCCTCAACCTCGATTCATATTTTTGGATCCATATTCCATCTTCCACTTGTGGGTGCATATCATCCACAATATTTTTTTGGAGTGTATCTTGTACATCCCATAATGCATACAAGATATATCCCCCAGATAGTGGAAAAGCAGTGCTGGATAGTTCGCACTACAACAGGTAGTGGCGAATCAAATTTGCAAATTTGCCTTTGTTGTTTTTATCTCCATCTATCTGGGGCACTAAGTCTTTCGTTATTCCATTTATGTATTCATTATCATTCTCTTATATAATATAGTAAATCTAAAAGAAAAAAAAAAGGTCATTAAAAAAGAAAATAAAAAAGAAATAAATACCAAAAATAAAACTTACCAATTATGCCATCCATTCGCCACCACGTTTAGTTTTGTTTTCATAATTTACATAAAATAGTTTGACATTTCTTAATAACACTCTATCTGTCTCTTTCTTAAAGGAGAGAAAAGAGTACAGATAGAAATTATGTAATTTAAGTCGGCCATTTCTTTTTGCGGCGAATTCAAAAAGAAAGGAAAGTACCAAAGGATGTAGTAGAATTATTTATAGGAAGTTAAGATCGTAGCCGGAAATACGAATTCTAGTGTCGGTTACACTTTGAAAACAGGGAAAGAAGTAGTAAAAGCAATAAATAGTATTTTAGAATGTTTTAGGATTATAAGATGCAATATTTATACTGTGATACTAGTTTATAAGATAGGAATATACTTATAATCTGTGATATTAGTCATAAGGCAACCAAATATAGTACAAACAGTACAATAGTAGTGAATACTTGTTATATGTATAAGGGTAATACGTTACCCATATTAGGCTTGTAAGTACAAAAGAGTGAAGAGTACGAATGTTAATACCAGTAACTATGTCCAGCTACCCTACGGTTAAAGCTTATGTATCTCATAAAACAAAGAATTTTAGAAGTATATTGGGGGTCTTTGTTTAAGGGTTTAGACAAAGGGTAGTCATATGACCAAGAAATCTCAGTCAGATCAGTGTGAATCTTGTCGCAGAATTTTTGATTAGCAGTTGAAGAAAGTTTCACGAAGTTTTAAACCAATTTAGATTTTTTTTATTTTTAAAATAAAATCAAAGTTAAGACTGAAAAAGTGAAAAATTACAACAAATAATAAAATAAAAAAAATTCTAAGAGACAAATAAACTTAAAATTACAAGAAAAGTGAATTAAGTGAGATTTCGTTAATAAAGCTGCAAAGCCCCATTAAGCAGTAAAGGATTTCTTTTTAAGATTCAAAAAAAAAATAAGCAGAGGTATGTAGCTTCACCAGGCATAGATTGTGGTGACTTTATCTTGAACATTTTTTTTACATTCGTGTATAGGTACTCATTTGTAGTCCTGGGGCTACGAAATTCAAGGTGGACACAAAGGTGCCTCTGCCCCCTTTTTTATCAAGACCATAGATGTCCTGTATGAAGGTTGTCTGACAAAAGGAAAAGGAAGCCATTCAGTACAGGAATCCATGTCAAACGAGGGATCTTATAGATTATTAAATCTAGACGGGGACATTAGGATCTAAAAGGAGCTAGAAGCTGCGAAAGTTTAAACAAATAAAACGAAGAAAGAAAGAAATAAGTGACTAAAGAAAGAACTAAAGAGAACAAAAAAAAAAATAGAAAGAAGTGAATTAAAGATATATATATAAATTTGAATAAAAAAAAAAAAAAAAAAAAAGAATATCAAAGAAAGGTTCAAAAATTAAAGTAAAATTAGATTTTTTTAGTAAAGTAATTTTAAAAGTAATTTTAAAAATATAGAAAAGAAAAAGAGTGAAAAGCTTATCTGCATTTGAAATACAAGTATTAGTATCGGTAAGAACAAAAAAAAAATAAATTCAGTGATTTTAAAACGACGTTCCTGATACGTGCTGCCGGCAGGACTTCGAGGGACGTGTAAAAACGTGAGTAAACCAAAGATTTACATATATATACATATATATATATTTGTCTGGGACGACAAAGAATTCCCCAGATCCAACCTAAAATTACATATATATATATACTTATTATTAAGTGCAGATTTTTTTGCTTCTATAACTATATTAAATTTTGATAATTTTTTTTTCTTTAAATTGAATTTTTATGATTTTTATGAATATACTGATGAAACATCAAATATTAAAAATTTTTGAACTTTCAAACAAATGAAAATCTTTCATTGCTACCAGAATTTGGTGGTTATATTTTAATGATTTTAACAGCAGGATGATTTGCTAAAATTCGAAGCATTTGGTGTGTGAAGGGTCTTTGTCAGACCACCTAAAAGGAATGGACTAGAACGAGAACATGACATAAGATATATTTTTTTAGCTGGTAAGCAATATAGGGGCTATCTTCCACAACATGGGCCAAGGAAGATAGCGAAGGATATGTTTTCGAACATATGGGAGGGATGGCCAAGCGGATGCCAACAACACCGGGCAAACCTTCATGGTTCCAGCGAACCATTATCTTGAGGAGACGATGGATATAGGTGTTAGAATATTTTTATCTTGATAAACAGATAAAAATATATTTAGATTAGGTTAGGATAGCTTGTATTAAGGGGGGTTAATTTTACTAATATATTCTATTGGTAATTTCATATTTTAAAATTAATTTTATAGTTAGTTATAAGATATAGTTTATCTAAATTCAAGATAGATATTATTTTCTTTCATCATTTATCCATCCTTTCGTCAAGGTAATGGCATAGGCAATGTGCAGTATGTTCCTTTTTATTTATTTCTTTTCTCCTATCGTCCGAACAAAGTCCGTCTGATTAAAATTATAGATCTTTAGTTTTCTCCTTCTTCTTTTTAAATTTTTTTTATATACAATCGGCATGATTTTTTTGAGAGTGAGCCTAGAGTGTGAGTAAAGGACAAGAACCACCCCGTCCGACGAGCCTTAGCCGTGCCCGAGACAAGCATGCCGCCGTCCTTTAACGAAGCACAATATCGCCCCTATGGCCAAAACCTAGCTCATTTCAAACATCAAGACTACAACAAGGTTTTTGTATAAAGTTAAGTTTTTCGTTTAAATCTGTTGTTATTTATGAGAAAGTTAAAAATCAATAGGCCAACATTTGAAAAAATGTATCAGCAGAAAATGACTGGACTGAAATGGGAAAATTTAGGATTATTGATATACAAAAAGTAGAAAAATTGATTAGATATTTAAATTATTCTAAACTCTTAATTAATTTAAAGGCTTGAAAAATTTTATAAGACTAATGTGCTAAGATTTTTTGAAATAAATAAATTTTATCTTAAGAAAATAAATGAAATTTGATAAATTTTGTTCAAAAACAATGTTTAGAAAACATGACCTAATTTTCAGTTGATATTTGAAAATGTCAACACACAATTTTTCTGGTTGAAAATTTTCCTTTTGTAAAAAAATAAGCTGCTGTCAAAAACTGAAACAACCAAAAAAACGATTTTCTTGGACCAAATTTTTTGTGCCAGAAATTCACATCATTAAAAGTTTTGAGTAAGTAATAAAATTTTACAAAATTTGAATTTTTTGTTAATTATTCTTTACCTCAATTAATTGCAAAAAATTTAGCATCATCGATTTTGTTTACCCATAAAAAAAAAAGAAAAAAAGACATTAAGGCCAATTGAACATATTATACCGTTAATAGCAGTTTTGGTTACTAACCTACTTAACTCAAGAACTTCAAAAATACGTTTTTCACAATGTTTTCCACTTTGAAATTGATTTGAGGCATATAATTAAACTAGAAAATGTTATATTTTAAAAAAATATTTATTTTTAAATCTAACAATACATTTTTTTTAACTTAACCAAACGTTGAAGAACTAATATTTGTTTTTAAAGAAAATATTCGCGTTTTTTTATTTAAATCGCAACAACTTGCCACCAACGTTGTTCATTGTTTTTCAAATTCTGCAACATGGGATCAAGATATGTTGGGTAAAAATTGCAAGAAAAATGATTAAACTCAATTAAAATTTTTCTATTTTTAGTTCTCAAAATTGTATTTCTATTTCAGCATCTTTGCATCTACAAACATCAATAAATCCAAGTCCTACCTCCTACATGTCCTTGACAATGAAAAACATCAGATACCTATACCTATTTTCAAAATATCCTATCTCTTTGAATTAACAATGATCTTACCGTCATTGTTCTTAGAGATATGTCGCATGAAAAAGTCACGTTAACATCAATCATATTCCAAAATATATATTCTCCACACAAAATTCAAGCCATCAATCAAAAGGTCATCAGGGAAATAACATTGAAAATGCTTAAATAAACCAACAAATCAATATCAGAAAACAACCACAAAACTGACTTCCAATTCATGTTTTCGGTAGATAGGTATATAAAAGTTGGCATTCATATCAACGTGTTTAAGGACATTCTTGATTTATTTTCTTGTTTTTTTTTTTTCATACCAATACAAACTGATATGACTTAATAATTCATACGTCCCACATAAATACACTTATCTATGTATGTTGAAGGAATTATTATTTCATTGCCTCAAAACAAAATATCCTTTTCGTTAGGTATGGAGGAGAACTGATTTCAATCAAAAAATAACAACAAAAAAAAAAAATAAATAAAAACATAAACAAAAAAAAAAGTGAGAAAAGTCCTTGAGAGATAAACGAACGAAAAATACCACTAATAACTCACTTACAGATATAAATTGCTGCTTTTGAAATTTTCTTTCCAATTTCTTATGCAACCGCCAACAGAACATAAAATTAAGGAACGAAGAAGCGAGTGAGAGCAGAAAAAAAAACAAAATCATTCAAATTGATTTAAACCCGTAGGCAAAGTGTGCGCGTAATGTGTCGGCAGGTAATATGTACATATATTCCACCAATAACCTTAGATGAGCCAATTTGTATCCTTCCAACAACACGGACGTGTTTTTTTACTCGATTTTCGTATCTAATACCTTAACTCCAAATCATCCTTTATACGCGTATACTTTTACATATTTGTATGTAAGGAAATTCAAAGGCATTTGGATATGGATGTTAGGTTTTGTTTTTGGCTTTTTTTTTTATTTCTACGGACCGATAAGATTTTCAGCCTTTTATTGTTTTACATCTTTTTTTTATCGAGGCAAAACCAAGAGGACGACAAAAACACTGTCGATGGCACTATACCGCAGAATCAGTTACAGTGGGTTCGAAGTGGAATGAAATTATTAAAAATGTTTTTTTTTTTCTTAAATCAAAAACAAGAGTTTTGTTCTAGGTAAATATTAAAGTTTGGTTTCCATAAGTCGCTCTTAGTATACCTAACAAATTTGATTTTATTCGTTAGAGCCGTTTTAAGAAAATTTTAGTACCTACATGGAAATTTTTTTATTGGAGGTATGTGTTATAAAGGAGATATTGATCAATGCACAGAAAAGAAATCATTTTCACCCATTTCAAAGTTTAAGTCCATTTTGGGTGTCTTAAATTTGTAGATAAGAGATAACCTTTCAAAAAATTTTAACATTTTACCTGGAATGGCCGAAATCAATTCAAATTTTAACACATCCTCACATTGTTTCTGATTGGATGTTACATTTTTTATCTTCGAACAGAGACGGATTACGAGACGGAATTTCGGGACAAAATCAGGACATTTTATAAATCAGGGCAGACATCGGGACAGAATGTTGGGACTTTCCTACCAAAATCGGGACGTCTGGTAGCCTTTTATGAAACCTGAGGGAGTTCTAGATATTTCACCCTACAGAAAAAAAAAATGAAAATAAAAGGGTTTGAAAAAGAATTTTATATCACATGTGGCTCAAAATTGAATTATTGGTCACCTATTATTAAAAAAAAAAAAAAAAAACAAAACTTTTCTTACCGACAACAATCAGCGAGAGGAATAATTTACTAGGCTCAAATCTCAAGAGCCATTTAAAAAAAATGATAATAAATATTTTTGATTTTGAAAAAAAAATATATTTTTTTTGTCTTTTTCAAAAATTGAAAAAAAAAAAATATTTTAGTACAAACGTTTTTCAAACGTGTCTTTTTCAATTTGAAAAGCCATTATTTACGAAAAATAATTATGGACACTTTTATTGGCCCAGTTACAACAAATCAAAACTGGTTCACTTGAAAATAGGCAATCTACCTGAATATTCTTGTCAAATTCATTACACGTTTAAGTAAAGTAACTTTCAAGATTTAAGACTGATAGAATTGGTTTGTTTCAAGGCTTAAATTCTCTAAACTTTTTCAAAAGCAAGAAATTTCTTATAGTCCGTGAAATTATATTGACTGTCTTAAGAGGCCTCTGAACAAATTTTAAAGGATTGGAGTATATTATTATTCTTTAACTTCATAGTAGTTTTCAAAATTTGTATTTTTCATGATGACAAAAATGATCTCATAAAATAATTTCCTAATAAAAACTAGAGCGAAAAGCAGCATATTGTTAAAAATAACTCTTTTTTAAGCCTTCTTTGAATATCTTTTTTGTAAGTTTTTATTTTTATCCTAATGCCATCACGGTCACAAACGATGTTTTATTTTTACAAAATTCAAACATATTGTTGCGAGTAGGGGTGATTTTTAGTATTTTTACTTTTTTAAGTTCGGTTTGGAGGCATCTTATCATTTTGAAAAATAGTTAACAGCATACTGCTTGAACTTAATTTTGATCCTCTTGAATGTAATGGTGATAACATGACAAGGATATTAAACATTCCTTTTTAAATGCTATACAAGGTTTAAAATACCTATACTTTCCTATCAAATTGGAATTCTGTACGTCCATCTGTACACATTTCCACAGCCTAAACGCGTGAATGGATTTTCTTCAAATTTGGTACAGATGATTTTTATAGAATTCTGAAAGTTGGTTTTTTTTTGTTTTCTTATATCTTACTTAGAAAGTGTTATACCAAATAACTCGAAAACGATTTTGATATAAAATTTGTGTATAATTTTACAAACAAGACCCAACATTTGATTTGAAAAAAATATTTTTTGGAAGGTATAACTAACGGTACCTGCCATAGAACCGTTTTTTTTTTTCAAAATATCTCCTACAAGACTTACCCGATTTCAACGAAATTTATACAAAAGCGTTTAATTAACCGTGTCCGTAATATTAAAATTTTAGAAAATTTACAAAAAACGCGAAAACGGGTTTTTGAAATGTTTCGGAATTTTGTTTTTACATAAGTGTAAATTAATTATTTCTTCAAAATAGAGTACCAACTTTTTTTTTAAATGTTAGAAAATTTGAATATATGTATGTATAAAACATTATTTTTTTAAAAAACGGCTCTAAGGATTTTCAAATTTTTTTTGATAAAATCTACTTTTACCATGAGAGCAAGTACGTGCTACCCCAGTCGTGGATTTTCTTTTCTTTTGGTTTTTCTTTTATTTTTTTTAGCTTTAATTGGGATATCAACACATAACAGAACATGCTTATATGAATTTTTTAATGATAAAACGACGACGGCGTAATTTTGGATGGTCGCCAAACAATTTTTTTTTTGTTTTTCTTTATTGACTCGCTACAGGTCCCTTTTTTTCTAGAACAAAAACAAAATTTTTCTTTAAAGAAAACGTCGAAACTCAGTGAAGTACCTACGAGGATTTTTTTTTAATTTATTGATTTAAAAAGGAATGGCATTAGCTTGAAAAAATTTCATTTTTTGAAAAAAATTCGTTGAAAAGAGCCATAAGATCGATAAATAATTATATTATATGAGCCGTTGTATTTGTATATCCATTGATGAGAAAAATTTGCATTTTAAATTTTTTTAAATATAGCTAAATGTTAGGGAATTCAGATGATGAATTTTAGATTATTAAAATAATGTCAAATTAAAAAAAAAACAACATAATTTAAGTCCATATTCTTTTTTAAATTGGATTTTTTTAGTGGTAAAAGTATTGAAAAACCACTTATTTTTATGACGAAAATATTTTTTGATGAAAATATCTTTCTTAATTGATCATTAATTCATATTTTTCCAAAAGTGGACTTAAACTATTTAAAAAAAAACTGCTCATATCAAAAAAATCCTACGTTCTTCATTGCAGAATAGTATTGTTAAGCTACACAATGTTAAAAAAGAGGTTGTCCGATTTACGGACGATGATTTTACGTGATAACGTCGTCAGAAAACAGATTGTGTGCTTTATTTGTTTAAAATGAGTCAATTGAACCGTTTACTTATTTCAAACAATCATAATGTACCATTTTTAAATTTTTACAATGCGTAAAAAGTTTAAAAATAATTTATGGAAAACAATCATTTTCATCAAAAAAAAGCGAAAAAAACATTTATTTTTATGTTCTTAGGCTATGGAATCAATTTTTTTGTTTGACAACCTATAAAAAATATATACCATGTGAAAGCTTATTATTTCACCTTTCATATGACGTATCAATCTCATTTCAAAGATGCCTACAAGGGAAGTTAGAATTTTTTAAAGTCAACCATGTATCAGGATGCTCATAAAAGTTTAATAAAATTTCGAAGTAATGGTCTATCACTACTCCATATACTTTATTCCTGTATCTATTAAAGAAAAAAAGATAAAAATAAAAAACGATTAAAATCGGTTAAAAACGGTCAAAAAACGTGTTTTTTAAAAAATTGTTTCTTCCGTTATTCAGTCAAAACTCACTAAACAATTCCAAGTTTTTGCACATGTATGCATAAGGCCAAAACCTATAAGTTTGAGATTTTTTGAACGCTCAAAAAAAAAAAGCTAAAAATCAAAAATTACCCGAAAATACAACTAAAAAACAAGGTGCTTTTCAAAAATTCATATTTCGAAACGCAGAGTGTTGGAAAAAATTCCGTATCAGACACCTAATTTTTTTTCCCTTATCTTTTACCTGGCACCTTTAGAATTTTCAAAAAAAAAATTTCCTTCACCCAAAATCATCATTTTGTCATAGTACCAACACGTGTTCAACGTTCAAACAAAATGCAATAGCTAAGTTTCAAATTTTTTTTAGAATTTTTTCTTAAATGCAGTTATTCTTAAATTAATCTCATCTATCTATAGCAAAAAAATCAATTCTCTACAACTTCGCGTTTAGTTTTTAGCCCAAATTTTATCTTTCCGTTTAACCCCTGTTTACCATATTAAATGACGGAATTTTTAAAAATCCTTTATTTGAATTAAGCTTTAGGTTATTATCTTTCAAATAAGCTATAGAAGATAGTTTATTTTTAATATTGAATTGAAATTTTTTGCCGCACTGCGAAAGTGCGAGAGTGTAGCGTTAGAAAATGGCGTCACTTTTTTGTGGTGGCTGTCATGGTTCATCGATTTATAAGACGTTATCACGTCAAAAAAGTTATTCAATTTCGACTTTTTGTTTGTCATTGTTTGTTATTAGAATTGTCAAAGAAGCAGGGGCGTACACTCCCTTGGGGCAAGCGGGGCGGTGCCCCGGGGCCCCCGACTGACCCGAGGGCCCCCACTGGAGACAATGCAGGGAAAAAAAACTGTTAGCATAAATTGAGTTACGAAGTAACCAGGGAGACAAATTATGTCATTCAGTGTAATGTATAATTCATTGGTAGCCACACAATATATGTATATTGATTTTAAAAAAAGTTACCCCAGGGGCCCCAAAAAAAAATAAACTGCTTTTTTAAAAGAAAAAAACTATAATTTTATCTTAGGGCCCCAAAAAAAATTACTTGAAAAATCTTTGCCACCACAAATAATACATTAGGGGCCCCAAAAAAGCAAAAAATATTATTTGAGGATCTTCAAAAGTGGTTCAAAACAATCAAATGGAAAATTAAATACAAATTCAGGGGCCCCAACATACATCAGGGCCCAAAGTAGAAACATTACGTTATTGATGGCATTCCGAATATTACTTCAGAACAGAGGCCCAATACCTATTAATTCTTGGCTCCAAGAAAATTATATTATATTTTAGGGGCCTCTAAGCACTTAATTTTGAGGCTCTAAAAATAATTTTTCAGGGGCCCCAAAATAAAAAAATTTATGTCTAATGATGGAAAATAAAATATGTATTTATTACTTCAGAAAAGAGGCCCCAAGAACTATCAATTCTAAGCTAAAAAAATTTTTATTTTAGGGGTCTCTAAATATTTAATTTTGGGGGCCCCTAGTACAAGAGTTAACTACTTTTATGAGAGCCATTTTAAGTAAGTATAGCAAAGTGCATTACGAACATATTAAAACATTAAAATAAATCAAAAATAAATAAGCCATACAAAAAAAACCTATGGCGTATACGTAATTTTTTTTTAACTAAGGGGCCCCCAAATATCAAAGGGGCCCCAAAATTTCGTCTTACCCCGGGGCCCCGGCGACTCAACGTACGCCACTGCAAAGAAGTTAAATCTTTGAATATAACAAGAAATCTTAAGTACGTATCTGTTTTTTTTTTTTTTTTGTAATTAATTTTTTGTAATTGAGATTTTTCCACATCTATGCCCCACTGTACCGCAACACCGTATGTGGTTCCTTCTTATATCCTAAGATAAAGGCCGAAAGTAGTGGATATTGCGTGTCTCGTGGTTGTGTATACATACCACTCATTTCGTTAGTAATTCTATTTGGCTTATTTATTTATGATACAAAAGCACTTATCGCTGCAGGCTGGCAGATTGGTGGATATAACGATTTGGTGCGAGGAGAAGAACTTCAACTTCTCAACACCAACTCAGCCGTTGTCGGTCGACATCATATCAGACAACAATGGTAGTATGATGGCAATATGACAGGTCTCTCTGCTGCCTGCGTGTGATGGCGTAAGAGGTGACGGAACAGAAAATCAATTTAGTGTTTTTCGTTCACAAAAATACTATACTCGAACACCCCCATCAAATCGAACTCCACTTACTTATTCGCTCATTTGGGTTCATATATACCCATCATACAAACTTGTGTATAAGCGTGTCCTTCGGGCAGATTTTTATATTATTTTGGCATAAAAAAAGCACTCATACAATTTTTTTATGTTTTTCGTTGTTTAGAGATTTTCATCGCATTACACTTTTTGTTGTAGAAGAGAAAAATAATAATAAAAAAACTTAATATAGTCTTGAGTTTTTTTTTTAGCTTCAGGCGCGCAAATCAAATTGGATTTGTACAAAATGAGTATAGAAGTTATTGAAAAGAAGCTAACTTATCAAAATGAAATGAAAAGTATTTTTTTTAACCAAGATTTGCCGGTTAAAAAGATGATGGGAAAAGGTAATTGTTTTTCAGAAGACTTGATTTGTTTCGAACATTTCAAGGTGACTGACTTTGGAAATTGTCTTAAAAGAAATCTTTTTTCAAGGCCAGAAGATAAGAAGAGAAACTTTAATTTTTACCTTTTCAAGTGGAATATAAAATAACCTTATTCGTTTTTAATATATCAAGTCACAAGAGCACTTAGTCCCGAGTAAAAATTGAATTCCGCAGCACCATCGCTGCACCACGTCCGCACTACTTTTTGACCGCCGCACTACCGCTGCACCACGTCCGCACCATTTCATTTTGAAAAATGAAAAAAAAAAATGAAACAAAAATTCACTGCACCAACGCAGCACCATGACTGCACCACGTCCGCACCATTTAATTTTAAATGAAAAACAAAAAATACGTGCACCACAGCCGGAGCACGACTGCACCATGATCAAAAATTCTATTCTCGTACTTATACAAATCTTTTAGTCGTCTTCAAAGTTATTTTGAATTTTCAAGTTCGTACAAACATGACATGGTGGCCGAGTGGTTAAGGCGTTGTACATTTTAATTGAATGTGCTCTGGATACTCGGGTTCGAATCTCCTTCTCGCCTGTATTTTTTGTTTTTTTTATTTTTTAATAATCCTAAATTATGTATCATGGTGCAGTGAATTTTTCTTACAAAATGAAATGGGGCGGACGTGGTGCAGTCGTGGTACGGCGATGGTGCGCTGTGGTGCAGCGGTCAAAAATTAAATGCTCCGGCTTCTTTTTTTGCAACAAAACTAATTGTTCATTTCCACCACACTCTAAATAAGAACCTACCAGTCTACTCAACTAAACTCAAAGTCAATCTTTCTCATTAAAGTTCAACTGTCTAATTCTTTTACAAATTAACCTACCACTTTACCCACTTTACTTCTTCCAAACAGGCGGCATCCCAAATTTTAATAACGATAAAAGAAAATAGCTCACTTCTTATTGTATTCTTGTTTTTGAGTGTACGTAATGTTTATAAATACTGTTTCAAAAAAAAGGAAACAAAACAAATAAAAATAATAAAAAAAAGGGTTTTTCTGTATTCTGTTCTGTTCTTCTATATAAGACTCATGTTGTGATCTTATTCGGCATTTTGTGGGCTGTCAGTGAAGTGCGGTTCATTTTCATCACTTTCTAGCGGAAAGCCGAAAAGTCAACCGGAAATTTCAAATTGGCTAGGATTTGTATAAAATGTTGTTTGCTTTGGTTGGTTTATTTCTTTTGTTCTTTTGATTTTTGTTGTGTTTTTTTTTTTGCTCTCCCCTTTCATTTTGACTGAGGGTTATTTATTCTGTTTTTTGTTTTTTAAACCAATTTACAGTAAATGTTCCACAAAATTGTTAAACGAGCAATTCAGCAAAAGCTGCGGGTTGTTCTTTTTTCAAATACTTTTTTCTCTTTTTCCGCAATTTGTTTTATTTATGGAAAGACGATGTAAATAGGGGTACTCTCTTTTTCAAGTAGTAGTGTGAAATATGGAAAGACAAGAACACTGTAATTGTTTGTTATTTTTAAAAAGTACTAAATGTAATTTTTTTATTGTAAAACTAATTGCTATAATTAACTAAACAAAAACTTTTTTTTCTTTATCTTTTCAGGTGAGTTATCCAAAATCGATTTGAATTTTTACTTAGTAATCAATTTTTAAACTGCTGTAAGTATGATAATTATTTTTTTATTCTTTCATCTAAAATCTGATGAGCTAAGATAACTAATATGGGTTAAATGATTTTTTATATCATCAAATGAGAAACTTCAAATTTTATGAATACTGAGCAATATGTAAGGAGTTTCAAGGTTGAAATCAAGTAACATAAGTGGCAGAAGGTAAATCAGATTACTCAAATATACAACAAAGAAAGGCAGATAAAATTTAACAGAAACCAATATTTGAATTAGTGATGGGAACTATCGAATAAAAGCTATCAAACTATCGATAGTTGCAAAATATTCATTCATTCGATAATTTTAAATCATTCATTCATTCATTTAGTTACTATTTTCATTCGAATAGTGTTTTTATTCGATAGTTTAGTTACTATTTTCATTCGATAGTTTAGTTACTATTTTCATTCAAATATGTAGTTAATTTGTATTCGATACTTTTTACTCGAATGAATAAATGAATGAACTATTCGATAGTTCCAATCAATCAGTTACTAACTATCGATAGTACAAATCATTCGATAGTTCCCATCACTAACTTAAATTTGAATTGAATCTTTTTATTTGAACTCTCAAAGATCTTGAAAAAATTGTTGAGTAGAAATTTAATGTTTTTAAATTTCGTGTACGTATAGCGAGACAAATTGTTTCAAATGTTATAGCTTTCATTATTTCGTTTTAAAGTTAATTTTAAATACTTTATTTATTTGTGACCTTTTTATTGAAATATATAGTTTTTTGTAGAGATAAACAACCCCAAGTCCCCAAAACGTAGAAAATAAAATAAAAACAAATTCACCAAAGGCCTGCAAAAAATTATTTAAATTTTAAATTAAAATTAAAAAATTTATTAAAATCTTAAGGAGATTTGAAATTTTTAAATATATTTTGCACACTGAAGGTAAACCATTAATTTTCGCAAAATTTTTACGGTCAAAATAAAACGAGTTTTTCTTTCAACTTTTTCATGGGGCGACCAACTAACTCCTATATTTTTGAGCCGATCGGGCTGTGTAGCTCCAGTGAAGTTCGTAGAATTTTTTGATTTATTAAAATTTAAAGATTTTGAGGACATTTTTTTTGACTATTTTTTGCCGACAAAATAAATTTTGCTTTTAAAAAATAATTTATCAATGATTAAACAAAACACCTTGACATTTGTTTATTCTTCAGTTAAACTTCGTAGTGAAAACTACATTAAAGGACAATGTTTAAATATATTGTTGTTCTATATCTTAACTAGATATATCCTAACTAGATGTTCTATTTTTCAAGCAAGAGCTTTTTACTTGCTCTATAGGGCCAGTATTGGTTTCGTGTCAAAAAAAATTTCTAGGTTTTAATCAAAACTAACATTACGAATTACGATAATCCAAAAAAGTGGGTTTCGTCATGGAGTCCGTCGGTCTGTGCGTCGGTGCGTCCGTGCGTCCATCTGTACAAGTAGCTGCAGCCTAAACGGCTCGGTAGATTTTCATGAAATTTGGAACCGATAGTTTTTTCGTAATTTCCAAGGTTTTTGTTTTTGTTTCTTAATATCTCGCCTAAAACGTATACCTCCCATACAAACTTTTCGAGGTATTGCAATTTTCTCGAGAACGGCTTTAACGATTTCCGTTAAATTTGGTGTTCGTTACAGTTTTAGTGATTCTAACAAAACTGCGTTTTTAGTTTTTCACATAAATTACAGAGACCGGAAATATGGTGTTGCCGTTTTCTGCCAAATTGATATATTTTTTAGTTAATGTCGTATATTTCATCAAAGGCTTATCCAATTTCATTTAAAATTTGAAGACAGATATTTCTTGTCATTTTGAAGTGTAAAACGTAAAAAAAAAAATTTTAAAAGTTTTTGAAAAAAAAAAATTTAGGTATGTAAATGGAATTTTTTTACTTTTATTTTTTTTTTTTCAAAATTTAACGAAAGTCTTTAATTTGCAATAGTTATTCAAGATATAGATACTTTGAACTACAAGAGCAAGTACGTGCAGCCCCAGTCGTGCATTTTATTTATTTAGCAAATAAACTAAAAGATGGGTTTGAGGAACTAATTTTCCAAGCACTTGAAAATACGTAGGAACCTGTTATTTTTCAATTTTTTAGTATCTCATTTTTCTCAAAAAAAAGTCTCTACGAAAACAGTCTTTTTTTAAATCATAAAATTCAATCAACAAATATGTACCATGTACCTACTTTCTACTCAAAAACTTGTATTTTAACTTTTTGGGATTTTAAAAAAAATTTCAAAATTTTTGTTTGAAAAATCATGAATGCAAATGCATTAAAAAAGTATAATGATTTTTTAGAACTCAGTTAAAAATGAAAAAAAAACTAGCCTTCTATATGGTGTATTCTCAAAAACTAAGATCGTGTGTCAATTTAGCAGAAGATACATTTTTGACACTATTAAGGTGAAAAGATAAATTTTGTCTGCTGTCGAAAATTGGTCCCAGGTTAAATTTTTATCTTCAGAGGATACATTTTTGACAGAAGGTTTTTGTGTAAATATCCAAAATCTTCATTTAAAGACAGAAATTTGAGAAAGCAATAAAAGATTATCAGTTTTCTTTTTACTTTATTGATGATGAAAAACTTGGAAAGGAATTATGTACTATTAGACACAAATAAAATTCACAAAATAACGGTTTTTGGATGTTTGTTAATGATCACGTTTTCGAAATATTTGAATATTAACAGGTCAAAAACGCATTTTTTATTTGTACTTTTGGCGTTGAATTTAATCACCGTTAATTTTTTTTTTTTTTTGCAAAACTACTTATCGACGATTAAACTTCATAACCTCGTAAGTCGAAAAATTCGAAAAAAATATTATTAATGCAAACAATTCAGAAAATTCAAACAATTCAGAAAATTCAACAATGTTGTTTTGAACATTTTTCAGGAATGACGAAATTCAAAAGCTCGTATTGATATATCCCATACAAAAACAAGAAACACAACATATTGTTTTTTGATTTCTGAAAAACTTGCAAAAACGACTTACGAGGTTATGAACTTTAACCGTCCTTATGCAATCTCCAAAAGCCATATTTTATCCTTTTAAATATGTTAATTTTTTTTTTATTATTTGTTTCTAAAAGATATTTCATAATATCTTGGTGGTTAAGGTATTATATGGTTTTTTGAAGCAAATTTGAAGTAAATTACAGTTTTCGACTCTTGATATAGAAGAAAAAAGCAAAATATTACGGCAAAATATATATTTTAGATCAAACGTCAAAAAAACATTTCATTCGAAATTAGTTTTTGGCAGTTTATAGCGAAAATAGTGATGAGCATAGCTTAAAAACTAGACGTGTTGGAATACATCTGTAAACAGTTTTGAATTCAGCACACTCAAATTAATTAAAATCACCTTACACAGAGTTCTTGCTCCCGACTTTTTTTTTGCTTTTTGCCGACCAGTGTTATCTCTTACTTAAGGGGGGAAATCCCTCTGGAATTTTTTATTTTTGCATTATTTTTTTTTTTTTGCGTAATAAATTTATTTATCAACCGAAGAAACTATTTTCAGTGGTCTTAGCCTCAAATGAAGCCTCAAAAGTGCCTAGATAGTCCCGGAACCAATGCGTTCCGAACCTAACATAGTACGAAAACGAAAACTTTAAATGCATTTTTTTCGAAACTTGTTTTTTTCCGCGCCGTGCAATGTAACTCAAAAACTAATGAAGCTATCGACTTGAAATTTGAAGCAAATTACTCCTTATTGGCCACAACATGAACCCAAAAGTTGAATAAAATTTGTACAGTAAATATTTTTTTTAACTACTTTTTTGTAAAAAAAAACATGTTTTTTTCGTTTTTTTGATTTCTAATTTTTATTTTTCATTTAAAAAAAATAAATTTAGGTTCATGCAATGCGTACTAATATCATCTAACGGAAAAAAATTTCGTTTTTGATTTAAGATGATTTCCTGGACCTGTACATTGCACGGCGTAAACTAGAGGCGTCAACTTTGAAAGGCTCCAGAGCCGCCATTTTGTTATTTTTTCATTTCAAACAAATTTTTTTCAATACTTAATAGTGTCAGTAATATCTTGTCTTTTTCCAAATTTCAATAAGTGCTTTCAGTTTTTCATAAAAAAAATATTGAAAAAGGTGTCGTCCAGAGGGATTTCCCCCCCTTAAATAACCAAGGGTTAACCTTAAATTTTTCGTCGACGAAAAATTATAATAAAGAACAAAATTGACCTCAAGCCCACGTAGGAGTTACAATTATTTATAAAAAAAAAGGTCACGAAGATAGAAGATATTCTATTAACTAAAAATTTTGTCGACATTTTAAAGACCTCTTTGTCTGCATGTGTGATAAATATCATCACAAATCTATTGTGAAAGGCATAGAACTTGTCAAATAATACGTTTTCAATGAGAATGTTATTATAAATAATAATTTCATTTTGTGTTCAAAACAAACAATGTCTCCCATATCGACCACCGCAAGCCTTAACCTATTTGCACGTATGTATTGTGTATATGTTTATTTGTTTGTATTATCTGCAATGTTCCAATTTTTTTTTAAAAATGCCAAAATATTCTCCAGAAATAAAAACTGAAATGAAGGAAAAACGTGACCTTATTTTTATATTGCAGCAGTATAGAAGTACTGAACTTATTTTTCTATAGATCTACTAATGAATAATGTTTTTTTCTTTTTTTTTTCAATTAAACAAAAATATTCACAGACAGTACTGAGAGGGAAAAAGGGGGGAAATTCATTTTTATTTTCATTCGCCAATTCAATGAACAGAAAAGTGAATAAAAAGCCGATGATAAAATAAACACAAAAAGAAAAAAAAAAAAAAAGAAAAGAAGTTGAAGCTGGCTTTTGCTTTGGTATCTCTTTTGAACAGTCGAAATTCAGTATCTGAAAAATGACATTATGGAGAATAAATTTTATTGTTTTTAAAATTTACGATTAATATTATTATTATTAATAAACAAGAAATATTAAATTCTTGAATAGTTTAAGTTCCAAAATTTAGTTTTTTTGTTCCATAATATGATTGCTGATTAAAAAATTTATAATATACTAGGTTTTGACTGTTCGACAATGATATGCAGGAAACGTTGAAAAAAAAAATTTATAAGGACGACATGTCACGTATTCGCACTCGGAATAACAACAACAACACACAAAAAAAAAAAAAAAATAGCTGTGTATGCAATGAAAATAAAAATCACATGAATTCGATTTGAATTTAATTATAAAGCGATTGAATTAATGCATTTTTATTGTGAACACGAACAGGGCAATGTTGGTTGTGTGTTTATTTGTGTGTGTTTGGTAGGCACATTTCGAATGCAAAAACACAAGTTTTATTTTTCAAATTTTGTTATTTTGTTCATTGGGGTCTTACCACTGTTCTCGCACACATCGCCATATTGAATTTGATTTGAATGCAATGCAACCAATTTCTATACGCGCTCTTTACCCTGGCCCGATGTCACCGACTGACATTTCGACAATACACCACCAAAGCAAGTCCTGTCCCGATGATGATGATGATGATGACAACAACGACATTTCCATTTTGTGTGACTTGATTGAAGGATTTGTGCTTAATTTATTACCCGCGCTACCAAACCAACTAACCAACAGTGTCGTACGCTTATGGGTTATTATAATGTGTCGGTACGCAAATAGTTGCAATTTGACTTGCTAGTTGTTGAAACTTGAGACTATTCTTTCCACTTACTCCGCCTGTAGGTACTGCATTGAGTTGTTGATGTGTGCGGATTAATTCAGATCAAGTCGAAGGCGACAACCGACAATTCTGACAACATTTGCGTAAGTACTCAAAGGAAATGCATTATGACATGACACATATGTAAGTTAGTGTAAACGTGTTAACATTTCCGCAACGAAGGAATGTGGAAAGAAAACTCAGGCTAGGCTGATTGCTAGAATAATCAAATCACAAAAAAGGTAAGGAACTTGGAATTATGTAAATTAATTATCAGACAGAGATTTTAATTTTATTCAGGCTTTAGAGTACCTACACCTATCTAGAAATTAATTCAAAAAAGTTCAAAGACATTTGAAGGTACTTTTTTTCACTTTTTTTAAAAGAACATAAAAATAACTGCTGAGAATTAAAATAAAAAAAAAAGTTCTTGTTGGTATGAAAGTTTTTTTTTAGTAAGTTATTTTAAGGATTTTTCAATTATCTAATGGCTGTAAATATTTTAAGAACAAGTTTTAATAGCTGCTATTTTAAGAACTTAGAAATTAAAGGAAAACCTAACCTTCAAAAAATGATTTGAACAAATAATTTTGCAGAGAATTATTTCTCTTCAAAACTTATTGCTCCTTCGATATTTCAATATTTCAATAAAAACTTATTTTATAGATAACAAATATGGAATGAATACAAACATTTTCGCAAAATTGAAAACTTGTAAACTTGTGAATTTGTAAATTTGTAAAATTGTGAATTTGTAAATATGTAAATTTTTGAATTCGTAAATTTGTAAGTATGTAAATTTATAAATACATAACTTTGTTAGTTCAAAAAATACGCAAAATTGTAAATTTTTGAATTCGTAAATTCGCAAAATTTTAAATTTGTAAAATCGTAAATTTGCAAATTCATGACTTCGTAAGTTCGCGAAATTGTAAATTCGTAAATTTGTAAATTCGTAAGTTCGTAAATTTGTAAATTCGCAAAATCGTTAGTTTGTAAATTCTTAGATTTGTCAATTTGTAAATTCGTGAATTTTCAAATTTGTAAAATTTGCAAAATTGTAAATTTGTGAATTCGTAAATTCGCAAAATTGTAAATTTGTAAATTCGTATTTTGCACTTGGATTCAAGAAACCAAATATTACGGAAAAATTTACATTTTGGTTACTCAAATTTATAATAACTCTCAAGCTTTTCCATATGACCTTCTCGCCTTCACTGAAACATGGTTGAACGCTACTATTTTAGATACAGAACTTTTCGACAAAGAGTTCTTAGTTTACAGGAAAGATCGTCATGTCGACGTTAAGAGCCCGGTTGGAGGTGGAGTTCTCATAGCTGTTCGAAATAATTTCTGTTCATCCCTTGTAACATTTCCCTTTAAACTTAACATTGAACTAATTTGCATTAAAATACTAGTAAAATCAAGACATCTATTTGTTTTAAATGTTTATATCCCACCTAAAACTTCCCCTTCTACTTTTGCAGAACTTTCAATAGCACTAGATTTAGATTTTGTTTTTGGAATTGCTGATCTAGACAGTTCAATTCTTTTATTAGGTGATTTTAACCTCCCCAATATAGAGTGGGTCCCATCAGAAGACGAATCCTACTTTGAAGCTTCTTCGACTTCATCTCAACAGGAGCTTCATTTGTTGTACAATATTATCTCTACAGACTTACAGCAAGTTAGCTGTATCAAAAATTTTAGAAATCGAATACTCGATTTAGTTTTTTCATCTGACGCTGTTAATACGGTAGTGACAGAAGCTTCCACTTCCATATCTAACATAGACATTTACCACCCTCCCCTTGAAATTTTTTTGGATTTGGGCGATCATTTACTTGAAAATAGTAATCCTCAAGACACTTCGTTTGCCTTTGACTTTCGTAAGGCTAATTACCAGCAGCTTTCCGACATTCTCAATACATCTGGTATTGAAAATTTACCCACTTCGGACGACATTGAGATAACTGTTTCTCACTTTTACCGTGTTTTAAACAATTGTATAAGCGAAATAGTCCTACAAAAAAGATAGAAATATTCTAACGTTTCTCATCCTTGGTATACAAAAGAGCTAAAAATTCTTCGAAATAAGAGAAACAAAGCTTGGAAAAATTATGTAAGAACTATGTGCCCAAGAAATAAAGAAATTTATATGTCACTTTTTGAAGAGTTTAAAACCCTCTCTAATAACTTATATGCAGATTATCTTAGTTATATGGAAAGTAGTCTCAAGCAAGATCCTAAATATTTTTGGAAATTTGTTAATATGAAAAAGAAATCAGATGGCTATCCAGTTAATTTCAGTTATAAAAACAACATCTTAAAGAGTACTTCAGATATTTGCGATGCTTTTGCGACTAACTTCTGTCAATCTTTTATTGACATACCCGCCAATGTAGATGTAGATTACTTCCGTTATTTAGAAAATTGCCCACAAGTTACATTTAATAATATTCAAATTGATACTTGTAAAGTATCCCATTTTCTTTCATTACTACATGAAGATTATTCTGTCGGACCAGACGGTATTCCTGCAGCAGTTTTGAAAAATTGTAAGTCAATTTTATCTCTTCCACTTAAACTTATTTTTGAATTATCTCTCAAGTTAGGTAAATTTCCTAGCATTTGGAAACAAGCGTTTATTACTCCTGTTTTTAAAAAAGGAGATAAATCCAATATAGTTAATTACAGACCCATATCTAAGCTGTCTTGTATTCCAAAGCTATTTGAGCAAGTTGTTTGCGATAGCTTGGCGTTCCACTGTAAAAGAATTATATGCATTCAATAGCATGGCTTTATGCAAAAACGATCGACGGTTACAAACTTGCTTACTTTTTTACATAAGTGCTCAAATACGTTAGAAAGTGGGCAGGAACTTGACTGTATCTATACGGACTATTCTAAGGCTTTTGACCAACTCTCCCATGACATTATAAAATTTAAATTAAAAACTCTAGGTTTCCCTTTAGGCTTCGTTAATTGGATTTCTTCTTATCTTGAAAATAGATCTTATCAAGTGAAGTTCAGAGACGCTCTCTCAAAATCGTTCATCGCAAAATCAGGTGTTCCGCAAGGAATTCATTTAGGACCTCTTCTTTTTATTCTAGCTATAAATGATGCCCCATTATGTATTCACCATAGCGAAATTCTCATTTTTGCAGATGACAAAATTTATAAAAGTATCAAATCGGTTAATGATCGGAGGCTTCTGCAAGAGGACACTAATAATTTTTCTATATGGTGTAGTAAGAATAGCTTAGTTTTGAATCCAATAAAATGTCAGACAATGACTTTTTCTAAAAAAAGTGCTCCTATTTTGTATGAATATAAAATATCCTAACACAAATTACAGCGTGTTCAGAGCTTTAAAGACCTAGGGGTTAATTTTAGTTATAACCTTGATTTTTCCGACCATATCAACGTCATCGTAAATAAGGCCTTCTCTATGCTAGGTTTTGTGAAGCGTTGGTCAAAAGAATTTCAAGATCCTTATGTGACTCTTTCCCTCTACAATTGTTTAGTACGCCCCCACCTTGAGTACGCATCGCAAGTCTGGACTCCTTTTTACGAGACCCATAATGTAAGACTGGAATCAGTACAACGTAATTTCATTCGTTTCGCCTTAAAAGGACTGCCATGGTCTGATCCTTATAATCTTCCTCCTTATGAACATCGGATTAATCTCCTTCAGATTCAAACTTTGGCTCAAAGAAAGGTTAACAATGACATAATCTTCATTCACCAGTTAATCACAGGCGTAATTGATGCACCAAATTTACTTAATTCTGTTGGTTTTAACTATCGAGGGGTGCTTATAGCCTCCGATGCTTGGATTTAATGAATATTCCACCACACCGAACAAATTATGGCTTGCATGAACCTTTAACACGCATGTGTAAACTTCTAAATTTAAATTCAAACCTTTTTGATTTAAACTTTAATAAAAATAGATTAAAAACTGTCTTAAAAACCAGTGTACCACGCTCATAAATGTTTGTGTTTATTTTTATGTCTTTTTTGTTGCTCAAGTAATTATTTTGTTTGTATTTCTATAATGTTTGTTTTATCTAATATTGTATTCAATGTTTTTTTCTTAGTGTACGTTTTTTGTAGTTATTATTTGCTTACTAACTACTAACACTGCACTAAGTGATGAGCCGGATAACACACTTTTGTGTTGGCAAATGGTCGCAAGACGGTGCTTGCTATAAGCGCTCTTCGGCTATGAACTGATAGTGTAAAAAAAAAAAAAAAAAAAAAATTTATTGGAGAAAATTTTCTTCATTCTTTTTTTGCAACCGTATTTTGAATTTTGTTTTGTTTCAAATTCTTCAATTCAAAATTATTAAATCTTTCATAGTTAAACAATAAAATATTTGAAGGACTTAATTAAATTAAATTAAATCTTTTCAGATCAATTGACTGACTTGAATAGTCTTGGTTATAGTTTTCCGGCAGTTCTCATTGACCGAATGCTTTTTACTTCCGATGTTTCCGGATACATAGTTAAAAATGTATCGCATTTTCAATTTTTTCTATGCGATGTTCTTCAAAAACACTGTTTAACAAAATTATTTTTTCATTCAAAACCTTCAATATTTTTTGTTTTTCCTTTGTTAAAAAATTAAACTTATTTTTCCGAAGGTTTTTGATTTTCTAATCTCTGATCATGAGTAAGCAATAGGGTGTGTCAAAATGGAATTATGGAATTTTAAAAATCCTGCGTTTAACATTTTCAATTTAATTAATATCTTTGGCTCGCTCAAAATATAGGAATAAATGGAAGAAATTTGGATTTTTAGAGATTTTTGAAATAAATCTCTATTTGTAATTGCGCCGTTTGGATACAAAAACAAATATAGGTATTGAATATTTCAAGGCTTTCACGTATGGAAGATAATTCCAAGAAAAAACTTTAAATCTTGTATTTGTTGAAATTGAACACTTAGTAAAGAAGCTTCGAAATAATAAGCGAAGGAAAAAAATCCTTTTTTTCCATATAAAATCAACCGATTTTGTACATATTATTAAACCTTACACCCTAATAAAACTTTTGACCACTATTACATTACAAAATTAGAGTACTTTTTTCCGGCCATACAAAAGTGACACACCCTAGTGAGCAATGTTCTATTTTGTTAATCTTTTGTGATGCTGCCGTTTGTAAATTTAGAATTTTGAGGTTAAATCTACAATGCGCACTTACGTGTTTTTTTCTTTTTTGAGTTCTATGGACTGACACCTATACAAAAATGCAACGCCATTGTAAGAAAAAAATTAGAATTTTTGCAAAACTAAACAAAAGCGACTGTGTAGAAATGTGAAACGTTAACTCTAATCAGTATGTGTTTAAATTTTGTCCATATGTTAGACAGCAACAAATTTTAGAAATTAAGAAATGAACACCGGAACCTTAGACTATTACTTTTGACATACCAATACCTAGGAAATTTCATACACTTTCGTTCCAAGCCACTGGGCTGCAATAAAAAATCTAAACCTTATTTAATTTTTAAAATCAAGTCAGTGCTAAGAAGTTTCTGTAATAATTGTAGACATGTGCTTCACAACTTTTTAGCTTTCTACGCAATACTCGACTCATATCTAATTAGTTTGAGTCATCAAAAGCAAAAGTCTACAAAAATATTATTAATTTCTTGAGGAAAAAAGTAAAAAAAAACTAAAAACCAAGAAAACAACTCAATAGAAAAACACCTTCCGGGCAAAATTTAGCGTGTGCTTATGAGTAAAAGCACATTAACCTGCCGACACAGAAAAAAAAATGAAAAATCTCTGAACATAAACTAACAAAAAATATAACTGAAGTTACAAAAAAAAAGAAAGAAAATAAAACGCTAAACCAACCACTACTTTGGCCGTCATAACTCTTCAATCTTTCGTTTTCATCGTCATCATCGTGTCGTGGCTGTCGTTTTCCTTTTTTTTTTGTGTATTTTCTTCGTAGTCACACACACCTCCTATACAGGACCTCATATTGCTAAAGGACTTCTAACTAACGACAGTCTATCGAAAGCGTGCACAATGCCCACTCATAACACACGCCATCATCTATATACTGTGACTAAAAATATACGACAACTCTAACACTAGACGGGCCAAAAGAACCCATTTTAGTCCTAGGTAAGGGTGTTCCAGAGCAGTGTTCCGCCCCCAAGTCTCCAACTTCATATACACCAAAAAAAAAAAAACCCACTTCTAACCTCCTGATGTAATAAATGTGAGTCTTTTCCTTCTTTGTGTTGCACCAGAGTTTGTAGATAGCTAAGAACGACCGACGACGGTACATATCTTGAGAAAACAAACTGCAAAACGAAATGCAACTTAAACAGTAGGTACCTACCGTTGTTTGAAGAAAAACCCAAACCACCTTCTTTATACCCTCACAGCTCACACCGCCATCAGCCCTTAGTAACTACTTGGCTTTTAAGTTGTCCGCACTGTCACCAAGTTATCAAGTAGGGGAGGTATTTTTTTTTTCATTGCAGCAAAGTATTGTGTAGAGTAGGAACCGTATTCTCGGCACAACGTTGGTTTTTCTTCCTATATTCCAACCCACCCCTCGCTAGATGACGGCTCTGTGTTCATTCGAAATGTTTTTGTCCTAGTTCGCGCTCCTTTGAGTCGAAGTAAAAAATAAGAAAACAGATAATTAAATTTAATTAATCCTGTCACCCATAAGTTTAGTTTTTTTGCCCATCACTAGCCCTTATGTTATAGGACTCGTACTCGTACCAATGGCGACAAGAAAACGAAGAAGACGACACCAAGGAAGCCGCCAAGGCCTTTAGCAATTCGCTATGGAATTATTTAATTTGTATCTCTGTCGAGGACTTTACTTTTTTTTTTTCTCTGCAGGAATATCCTTTCCGCCAAACATTACTGCCTTCACTTCGCGGAATATATGAAGCTCAAGAAGGATAACCTCTATTTTTTTGTGCATTCGCATGCTCAATTTTTGGGAGGAGGTGACTTGGCACAGCAGTTGCATTATAAAAGGAGTGAGCATTGAACACAATGAAGAAAAAAAAAATACTATACCGATTACCACCTCCGCGTGGGGTAGCAGGACGAAGGACGAGTTGCTTGGCGACAAAGAAAAAAGCAAACTTCACTTACACATACTATAAACTGGCACGATTTGGCGGCATTATCCTCCTGCATCCAGAAAGAAAAAGAAGGACATTAGTTACTATCGAACGCAGAGTTTGTTGTGGGCGGAAGTAGAACCAGTTTGGGAAAAAGAAGGGGCTTCCTGCACGCGAAGGTGCACCAAAATAAGCGCATATATACTGACTTTTCTGTGTGCTGGCGCTCAACTGCTAGCAGTTCCAGAAGCTCCTCAGTCAAATGGTGCCTTTCGACCCCATTATTCCTTGAATTCCTTTCTTTCATTTTTGTTGTGTTTTTATGGAGGAAGGGAAGGGGTTTATGAAGCTAGATGGAAAACGGAAAAAGGTTTCGTTCGTATATGTATTTGACTGGTTTGCGCTCCTTCTTATATCGCTGCGATAATGCTCCCTACAATTAAAGTGCGGTGCACTGTTCTATTATTCCCGTTCACTTGGCTGTTGTTTCACAAAACACACTCTATACTCGTTGTCTTGATTCAACGTTTTTGAAAGAGAGAGAGAGAAATAAAAGGATTTGGGGTGCAAAACGTTAACGTTATATAAACTTCTTATGCCCGGTTGAACAGTGTTTAAAAAGGAACATATGGAGCGTAAAATAGAGGAATAAAATGGATCCAAATAGTTTGTTATTATGTGTATTTCTATTTTTGTATTGATTTTATAGCTCAGGGAAATTAGTCAAAATATGGGCATGAAATCGCATTTTTCGCGGGACAAAATTTTTTTCATGGAATGTGTTCGGGTGGTTGTCCTTATCATAAAAGTCAATTTGTTGGGATAATTGGAGGTTGGGAACAGCCGCCATCTTGGAAAAGAGATTGGTATCGTTTTTATTGAATAGCTCCATTGTTATTCATTTTAACAAAAAATGACAAAGGTAAGACTTATTAACAATAAAATTATCTAAGAAATGATATACAAAACAATTCCGTGAGTTGATTAAATAAAATTTTATAGTTGGTCAAAGTGCGGGTTTGTATCGCAAGGTTGGGACAAAATGACATTTTTTCATATATCTGACGAACTTTTGATTTGTTTGGATAATTCTTCAAGAATGAATTGTAGTACTTATAATTACCTATAAAATGAGCCCACAATCGTTATTGTCACCATCGTATTGTAGAAGTAATCTAACTCCGAATCTCTCCCTGTACTAGTCAAAAGTAAGAAAAAAGCTGTTTTTTTGCTAGTAGGCCGAGAAAATTTTGGGAGTAGAGGTATAACCAAAATATAAGTACGCAGTTTTGCAGCCATACCCGTGTTAATGTCGATTTCAAAGGTCTGACAACTCTAATTTTGTGCTTTATACGGTTTTTGGGGGGTTAAATAACGTAAGTTTTCCAGTTAATGTGAATGGGCTAAATTTATACTATTTGAAATTATAAATATACAAGCTGATGCTCTATTATTTTTCCTAAATCTGGACACCTAAATCTCGGCTATGGGGTTAATAAAACTCACGATATAAGCTTTTTTAACTAACCATATCAGGCTTTTCAATTCAAATAAACAAACAAAAATCTAAACAAAAAAAGCTTCTAAAACATAATCGTATAAACGGCTAATATATAGTTCTATTGGTCACATCCTCAAGATTGGTGTGTTCAGATTTAGGAAAAATAATAGAGCATCAGCTTGTATATTTATAATTTCAAATAGTATAAATTTAGTACATTCACATTAACTGGAAAACTTACGTTATTTAACCCCTCAAAAACCGTATAAAGCACAAAATTAGAGTTGTCAGACCTTTGAAATCGACATTAACACGCGTATGGCTGCAAAACTGCGTACTTATATTTTGGTTATACCTCTACTCCCAAAATTTTCTCGGCCTACTAGCAAAAAAACAGCTTTTTTCTTACTTTTGACTAGTACATGGAGAGATTCGGAGTTAGATTACTTCTACAATACGATGGTGACAATAACGATTGTGGGCTCATTTTATAGGTAATTATAAGTACTACAATTCATTCTTGAAGAATTATCCAAACAAATCAAAAGTTCGTCAGATATATGAAAAAATGTCATTTTGTCCCAACCTTGCGATACAAACCCGCACTTTGACCAACTATAAAATTTTATTTAATCAACTCACGGAATTGTTTTGTATATCATTTCTTAGATAATTTTATTGTTAATAAGTCTTACCTTTGTCATTTTTTGTTAAAATGAATAACAATGGAGCTATTCAATAAAAACGATACCAATCTCTTTTCCAAGATGGCGGCTGTTCCCAACCTCCAATTATCCCAACAAATTGACTTTTATGATAAGGACAACCACCCGAACACATTCCATGAAAAAAATTTTGTCCCGCGAAAAATGCGATTTAAATTACTAATTTCCCTGGGCTATTATGAGAAATAGAATTTTTTTTAAGCTTCGAGGTCTGTCTTTCGAACGATAGTGTTGAGAATGTGAGATAAATTCTAAATCAACATAAGTTTTAGTTGATTGTCAAAAAAAAAGTGTGTTTTCTGGAGTAAATCGAATATTTGAAAAAGATTATAATTTCTCACAGCACCTTCCACAAGATTATGGATAATGGGGTCTTAATCTGCTTACTGAATTCTTTGGCCATCAATTATTGCATATAGAACAATAATGCTTTCACAGAGTTATTTAACATGTTTCGTTGTTGGTTTTCTAAGTTTCAAAATGTAGAAAATATAATCGTTCCATAAATATAGTCCACTTCAAAATTTAAGATTGCTTTTGCAATCCAAAAGCATTTCAGCCTTGAAAAACAAGCCTATTTAGTTCCAAACAAGATGCCTTCAATTTATTTCACTATGTTGGTTCAGGTATTTTTACCTGCGTTTTTTTTTAACTTTGAAGACTCGTTTGTAGTTGCATTGATAACACTGGTTAACAAAATTAAACTTTTTTTTGTTGCCGAAACAAAAATATACTTTTCTGAAGGATTTTGTTGTGCTGAACTCAAATCCGAAGTCAGAAACTTCATTTTAAGATATCTCGTGCAATACCAAAGATATCGGAAAGATTTAAAAATTTCTCAAAAGAAGGAAAATAGATCTTATAAAAAACGTTACTTAATATCTTCTAACAATTTTCCTTATATTAAAGAAAAAGGTCCGAAGTAGTCAAAAAAACGTTTTTTTTGCTTTTTCTAACGGATAAATTTCAAAAACGGGAGCTGATCAGTTTTTTCTGACTTCGGATTCGAATTCAGCACACCGAAAACCTTCAGAAAAGTATATTTTTGTTTCGGCAACCGAACCCTTGTTAACCAGTGTTATAGTTCTTACAGAAGAATGTTAGAAACACGTTTAAAAGTAAAGGTTTCACCTTTATGTTTTAAAAATAAATTTTGTGTGTTTTGGCGGAATATTACCAATGTTCGGAGATAATCATGACCCCCCCCCCCAAAACCACAGATGAAAAACAGAAAATTATAAGGCAAAAAGGTGGAAACGAGATTTTTAACCCTAAGAAAAGTTTCTTTATTGTTATGACTATGCTTTACGAAATGATTCATGGGCATATTAGCAAGAAGTCGTTTTTAGTTGTAAATATAATGAGGCCATGAAAAAAAATTTTTGATCACTTACACACTTTTTTAATGAAAACTTTTAAAACCTGAATAATCATATAACTTTCCATGATATAATCAAGGGGCACGGTAGTGCCCAGCCAAGTTTTCTAGCAACTTTGGCACTACACCCTTATTTACAGGAAACAACTCAGGCCATTTTCGACCCCCCTCTAACTTATACACCAAAGATGCTAGAAATTTCAAACTCTCAAACCAAACACCTCACAAAATTTCAGCCTCCTACGATGAGTAGTTTCTGAGATATAGGGCTTCAAAAATAGCAAAAACCGTAACTGACTTACTGACTCACTGACTCACTGACAGATCATCAAAATTATGGAGAACTTCCCGATATCGTAGAAACTTGAAATTTTACACGGTGATAGGAATTTTGGTGTATATCACCAATTAATGTATTATCACCAATTAAAGCACTTCTGATTATCGTAGAATCTTGAAATTTTGTAGAACGGTAGAGCTGGTAGTTTATACAAAGGAAAAAATTTAAAATTTGAGAATTTCAGCCAGGGGGCGTGGCAACCGCCCCCATTTTCACTGAATTTTCATCAAATATAGAGAAATTATGCTGGCATAAAAAGTACTGAGATGTAAAAGTGTACCAAGTTCTAAAGTTTGGGTTCAAATTCGTATCAATAAAATTTTGATTGTTTACTTGGCAATTTTTGAAATAACTTTAAAAATCGATAATTAAAAGTAAAATTGTCAAGAGAACAATCAAAATTTAATTGATACGAATTTGAACCCAAACTTTAGAACTTGGTACACTTTTACATCTCAGTACTTTTTGTGCCAGCATAATTTCAACATAGGAGAACTTGGCTCTTTTTTTAACAGTATGTTTTTGTTGTGATAACTATTACATGATTACATGTATTCCGATCCACGAACGCTATATCATAACCAGGGCCCGGATTTTCATGCAAATGCATATTTTTTTTTGGACATGCCTTAGAAACAAATGAATCAGATAGTTTTTCGAATCAAGAGATTTGCTTTAAAGTTAGCGCATATTTTTGTATATTTTGGTATAAATGCATATTCTGGCTTATGGACCATATTTTCACAATAAATGCATATTTTTCGAGCATATTTTAAGAAAAATAAATTTAAAGGACCTTAAACTAATTTCTCCTATAAAACTATCTTCATCTGAAAAAGAATACTGTTGAGAACTTGGCAGCACTAAACACGATTCCAGCTGACTTTCATATAAGTTTAAACTATGAGTTTCTCAGTGGGACTATAGTAAAACTAGAGATTTGGAACTCGCTTAGTAAATAAGTAAGTTTGATGAAGGAAGCAATTTCGAAAATAAATGCAGTAGAGTCTTCAATAAGTCAGTCTATTTGTAAAAAAATAGAAAATGTTCTTAAAAAAAACAAAGGATACATAAAAATGAAGAATTTCTCCAACCTAAATGAAAATGAAGAGTGCCTGGATAGTCAATATTCTATAAATCAGATTAGCTCTTTAATAAATTCTCCACTAACGTCTGTGGACTTGGAGAGTTCATTTTCCATGTATAAAAGTTTATTAAAACCAAATCCCAACGGTTTAGTTTTGAAAATTTCATTCAAGCATTTCATGATTCATGCTAACAAAACCTTTTTACGAAACTAATGTACTAAGATATTATATAAATGATATATTTTTATTAAACCTACCTGAATTTAATGTTAATTTTATTTACTATTTGCTGTGAAAACTTTCCATTAATAAAAGACTGAATTATTATTTTTTATTATATTTAAATTTTTTTTTTTTGTTTACTTTTGTATTGTACTGAGTATTTTTGCAGCATATTTTGGATTTATTAAGGCATATTTGAGATTTTTGATGGCATATTTAGTAATTTTAAGTGAATATTTCGTGTTTTTAGGGCATACAAATCCGGGCCTTAATCATAATTAATCGCAATAACTTAATTTGATATTTTGGTTTAAGAAGATACCTATACGCTTTTCTTTGTAACAAATCTGTGTGGAGGAAATTTATTTCATCCTAAAAATACCTATGTATTTTTTAATTTGTACATTTTTTTTCTTTTTGAAGCTAACTTTTGTTTTCCGAGATCACATTTCTTAAAATGCGTATTAAGCATATTTATAGGGATCGGGTCAAAATTCTGGCTTCAAAATTCTGCTTTTCAAAATTCTGCTTTTTCAGCGAAAATTCTGTTTTTCAAAATTCTGCTTTTTTTCTATTCTGTTTTTCAAAATTCTGCTTTTTAAAATTCTGCTTTTCAAAATTCTGCCAGCATTATATTTGAACAAAAAAATTCTGCTAATTCTGTTTTTTTTTTTTATAGCATATGCGCTGGCTAAAGAAAAATACACCTCATTAATGTAATTCAACATTGGTACTTTCCTAAATTTTTTTATTTAAGTGTCGCAAATATTTTTTGAAATGCATATGCTGACTTTCTTTCAAATAAAATATGTATACTTATTGGAACCGATGTTGTACATTCCTTTTCTTATTCAAATTTTTGAATATTCATCTTTATTTGATAAATTAATAAATTTTTAGATATTTTCGGAAATGTTTAATATTAAAAACCTTTTCTTAATATTTTCAAATTCATTCATTTATAAAACAAAAATTAATTCGCATTTAAAAAATGACAAATTATGTAGGTAAGTAATCAAATAAGCAGATAATTTTTCAAAAAAATGATTTTACAGAATTATTCAAAAAATTAAAAAAGGGTTTGGAAAATGTTTAAAAGCGCGCGCTTTTTAACATTTTCCAAACCCTTTTTTAATTTTTTGCAGAATTTCAAAAGCAGAATTATGAAAAGCAGAATTTTGAAAAACAGAATTTTGAAAAACAGAATTTTGAAAAGCAGAATTTTGAAAAACAGAATAGAAAAAAAGCAGAATTTTGAAAAACAGAATTTTCGCTGAAAAAGCAGAATTTTGAAGCCAGAATTTTGACCCGATCCCTTATAATTATACTATTTTTACTCGGTACTTTTTTATAAAAAATTTTGTAAAAATATAGGTAATTTTCTCTAAACCGGTCCCTGCGATTTTGATAAAAAACATTCAACTGCAATCGCAATGTAAAATATATATTATGGTCAACGTTGATTCAATTTTGAAAAAACGAAAAATCATTCCGAAAAACAGTTTAATCAAAGTGGTTTCTGTTTATTTTATTTAGGTTCAAGATTCACACAGTGTAGAACGGTTATTAACTTCTAAATTTCTTTAAAATGATAACCTCATTAACTTCAACAGATTTTTTTTAAACAAAAGCTTTGATTGTACCAACTAATTAAAAATTAAATATAGAAAAATTAATTTTTTTTCTTAAGAAAAATATAAACATATATTTTTTAAATATCAATTTTTCGAAAACGGGACATATATTTCAAGTCTTAGTTTGAGGTCGTGTGTGAATTTGGTTAAATTTTTAGCCGAGGATAAGTTTTTGACATTTGTATTTATGTCTGTTGAATAAAGAATTTATCTAAGCTTTATTTAGTTGTGAGAATTGGGATACATTTTTGAAGTGGCTAAATACTTTCTTAGTTGCGTTGACCTGTGAATTTAATTTTTGCTTTAACATTCACTTAAAATTTTTTTTTTTTTATCATCAATAAAAGAAGTTTATTTTTCTCGTGATCCAGATCAGATCATTGTATTTATTTGCGAAATAATAACAAAACAAAATCCTGCTTTTATTGTAATCTATCGTGCGGCTTAAATCGGCTCGTGGAAAGTCAGCATTACTTTCCCAATTCTCTTTCTTTATTTTCAGTTTTTGAATATTTATTAAAATACATCAATCCTTCTGCAAACAAATTTTACTCTAAAGATAAAAATTTAACCGAGTCTCAGAGCAAGGTAAATGTTTGACAGCTGAAAACTTTTTTCTAAAAATATACACTAGCCCAAAAAATCAAATTCTTTTGAGTTTATTTGAACATTTTATTGATAAATATCGTTTGAATTTAAGATAAACCAAGAAAAAACAAAAAACAAAATCAAAAAAAAATTCAAAATTAGGAAAAACATCCAAAAATGGTATAAAAAGCCTTTTTTCAAAATTTAACTTTTTTTTTAACTTTTAATTTTTCCTTGGTTTATCTTAAATTTAAACGATATTTATCAATAAAATGTTCAAATAAACTCAAAAGAATTTGATTTTGCTCATAAAAAAGTTCAAAGAAGTAAGTCATTTAGACCTGCTGAAATATGGTGTTTTACTTCATCTCAAAAATTCAAACCCTCACAACAGAAAAACTGCTTGATGAATTCTTCTGAAACTTTCCATATTAATTTCAGGTATATTAAGCTTCAATAATTAAGCCTCAGTTCAATCTTATCACAAATAGAAATTAAATAGCGGTAAATTTTCTAAAAAACCATAAAAATGCCTATTTTGATAGCTTTTCTAAATTAATCTAAATAATAAGAAAACAATTTGTTTAACAAACAAACAACTTAATTTCTTTGTAGAAAATTGAATGAAGTTTTTAAATGTGTCATTGAATATTCTGTACAGTGATCCGTTGTTGAGATATTGATAGTCAAAGTCAAAAGTATGGTTTTATATTATATATTGCAGTTAAAAAAAATCGTAGAAGTTTGAAACAAAATTAATCTTAAAGCCAAATAAATAGCCTCTCTAAAAATAATAATCATTTTTTTCAGAAAAAATTTTCCCACTTTCTTAAGAGAAAAGTAAAAACAAACAAAAATTGGAAAATTTTTGTTTTTGAACAGTTTCAACGATTTAGCTATTTTACCGTTAGAAAGAAAATATTTTAACATTTAATCCTTTAACTAGAAGAATAGAGATTTTACATGTTTTTTTATTTTGTCATGATGCGATCATTTTTTACTGAGATACAGCCTATCGAATATCACTAAAAAAATCACGATTTTTTTTTGTTCCCATAATTTTTTGGGCTAGTGTATATTGTCAAAAATTTAGCTTAATTTAAGCTCCGAAACAAAATCCTCTCGAAAATGCATTTGATATAAGATTTTGTACAGAATATTTTATGTTATCTAAAATTTAGCATATATTTTAAGCATTTGACCATTTTTTTAAAATTATTTTGGAAGTAAGAAGACTGGGTTTCAACCCAGTCATAAATAAAGATTGAAAAACTTAAAAAAAGTTATAGGGTTTCAATTATTAATCTTTGTTTACCTATTACTTACTTCTATTCTTATTACTCTGTCGATTGGGTCCTGAAATACTAATATTTTTTCAGCTGCAAAGTTGATGGCAATTCTCTCACTGATCTTTTGGATCAGTTATTATTAGATTGTTTAAAATTTTGGTAAATAATTCAGAATAAGAGTCTTTTTCTAGAATCCTTTAAATTTTATTGGATATTTATAACTACAAATGTTTAGCCTTTCCTCAATCAGGCGATTCAAGTTAACGTTAGCTGACCTGAAGGTAAATTTTTTTCCACTTAGAGAATGTATACAACTTGTCTAGTTAAAAATTTCCATCAATTTTTACTTGTAATGTAAACAACTTCATATATAAATCAATCCTTTTTCTTTTTACCGACTTCCAAAAAGGTATTCAATTCGTCTGTATTTTTTTTTTTTTTTTTATTATTTTTTTTTTATGTTTGTTACCGCATAACTTTGGACAGAGTCAATCAATTTTGATAATTCTTTTTGTATTGGAAAGCTAGTGGCTACAGTGTGGTCCCATTTCAATTTCGTTCAGTTAAAGCCATAGGAACTATTAAAAAAACATAAAACCCCGTTTTGAATCATAGAAGTCGGTTTTGTTTTTTTTTTTTTTTTTGATAAAAATGATTATTTATGTTGAACTTTGGTGTGAATATTTGGAATTCTTCTCACAAAATGTTTGTACTCCCTGACTCCTTTTAGTTCTAAGACAATGATTTCTCGATGATACTACATGCTGCTTTGATAAACTTTACTTTCCTTACAATTTGCTTTTTCTTTGAAATCAAATCAAAGAGAATTTATTGTCAGAGGTTAAACGCAGTTTTTTAAAGCAATTTAAAATCTCTTGAAATATGCTTCAGATATACTCGACTCGTATACGAGTACATATATATTTTTCAGTCTTATGATGATGAACTTCCTTTATACTTAAAAATAAGAAAAAAAAAAAAAAAAAAAAAAAGAAATGAAAAACAAAACAAAAGTTCAATGGTTTTGGTTGTCTTCTTCAGTTTACACTGTGCCTTTGTCAACTTTTTTTTTTTTTTTGGTCTTGAAACCATAAAAACCGCTTTCTATGAAAATAAAAAAGAAAGAACAGTTTAAAGACTAAAAACCTACCTATGCACACACACACACACACATTCACAATCTCAGAATTTTCTCTCAAAAACGAAGAACAAGGAACATCTCTTTGTCAAATCTGACATTAAAAGATTATTTCGCCTGCTATCCACCATCATCTCATCTAAAATATATTATTTCCCATGAAATTATGAAGTTTTTTTTTTTTTTTATTTTTTTTTCTTGCGGACAGCAAAGAGAAACGAAGGATAACAATTTTGATTTGAATTTTCTCGTCTTCATCTTCTATACTTCCGGACTCCTTTTCTTTTATTATATTATTCTTACTTTCTTAGAATTTTTGATTAGATATCCTCTTCGGTTTGAGGTAGACGAGGTAGGAGGACGAAGTTGGTACACACAAATGCAATACATAACATATATTTTTGTGCGTCATCGTTAAGGTATGGTATATGGCAACGGCATACATGTCATATGAATTATGGAAAGGCTGTGGCAAAAGAAAATTGAGAATTAGATATGTATTGGAAAGAAGCTCAAAGTTCTTTATCGCAAAAAGAGAAAGCGCAAAAGAAAAGTTATGTTGATTTTGTCAATTCGAATTCATATTTATATGAAAATATAGGATACAAATTTTAAAGGATACCAATACACGTTATATATCCTTAATGACAAAGTGTGGCGGGGGGAGCGAGAGATACAATGCCAGCATAACAAAATGTTAAGCCTTTTTTGTAGTTGTTTTGCTGTTTTAAGCCATTTTATGATGGTTTTGTGTGATTTGAACTTTGAAATCAATTCAAAAAGTTTTCTTTTCTATTCTCTTTTTCGGTTTTCTATTTCGACTGACCTATGACCAATCTAGTTTCTGTTTTTTATTCATAAATAGCTAGCTGGGGGTATATCCTTAACCCGATTTTTCTCGTTTGCTACCTGTCAAGTTCTTTTTTTTTGTTTTTTGGGATCAAATGTTGCTTGTCTGTGAAGTTTTTATACACTTTTGGGTACCGAAAAACTGGAGGAAGTTTTTCTATGCGAGAGTAAAAAGTTTTTCAAATGAATTATTTATGTAGGCGAGTTTTTGCATCTTATTAGGGAATGTTTTGTATCGGATTGTTTTTGAGAGAGGACAAATTAGTGTGTGCTTTGTTATGGAATTTGTTTTTTCTTTTTGTCATTTATTTTGAGGGTATTTTTTTTTTTTTTCAAGTGTGTCTTTGTAATGATGTTTAAATATTTCATATTCTAAAGGACTTTTAAATGAGGAAAAAATCAGGATCAATTGAGATATCTATCTTTTTTTTAACGAAGTTAAAATCCATTGATTAATTCTATGGATCCAATATTTCAACTCTATGTAATATGGAAAAATAAATTCCCAAAAAAATCCCCAATGCCAAAATCCCCAAAAATCAGAATAGGTATTGAGAAACCAAAATCCCCCAAAAATAAAAATCACCAAAAGGAAATCCCAAAAATATGTTGTGCTAGTTATGTATCAAGCAATAAAATCGCGCGTTTTGATTTAATAACCAGTTTGGACATCCTCTACAAAAACGAACATATCGATGGCACAAAGTCAAAACCACGAATCTGCAAAATTGAAGTTTTGAGAAAAACGGCTTCTAAAGTTTTGGAAACCCATGCAATGGAAGTTGATGGTTTAGGCAACAGATGGATAATTGGGATCAATGCAGTAAATAGAGGGCCCGAAAACAAGTAAAAAGACACATTAAAGTGAAAATTTCCAAAAATTAAAGATTATTTTCTAACAGGAATATCTCAAAAACGTGATGTGATATACGTTTCTGACTTCGAACTTAAGTAACTTTTTATCAAAATAACTCCAAACTGTTAAATCGTTTTATCAATTTTTTTTTGACGTGATAACGTTTTATAAATCGATGAACCATGGCAGCCACCACAAAAAGTGATGCCATTTCCTTCTGTTCTACTTGAAATTTTTCGCAGTGCAGCAAAATTTTCAATTAAAAGTAAACTATTAGAGATACAAATATCTTTTATAGCTTATGTGAAAGATAATAACCTAAGGCTTAATACAAATGAAGGATTTTAAAAAATTAATTCATTTAAAAGGGTAAATAGGGGTAAAACAAAATTGCAAAAAATTGGCTATTTTCTAAACGCGACAATGTAAAGAGTTGAATTTTTTTTAATCGATTGATAAATTCATTGCGAGACTGACAATGGTATTGAAAAAAAATTCTACAAAATTTCACAACCAAGTAATAAATGGTTTTCTAAAACTAAAACATAAGGTAGACTTTTGACGAAGTAGTGATTATAGGCAGGGACAATTTTGTTTGACAATTTTAAAAAAGTCATTCGAAAGATTACAATAAAAAGTTTAGGGGTATAGTACGGAATTTTTTTAAAAGTCTCTGGGTTTTGAAATATAAATTGAAAGTTAAAATAAAGTTCTATTGTTCAACAGGTTATATCTTTAGATCTAGAGCAGATACAAATTTGATTTAACTTTATTGAGCATCCTGATGATATTACTTTTCATTTGATATATCACACAAAACTGTATATTCACTACAAGCTACACAATGTTAAATTAAAAAACTTGCGAAATACCTCAAAACACCTGTGCAAATCTGTAGATCATGAACAGCCACCAGTGTGGGAAGTACCGTGACATGGTTGGCTTTAACAGAAATAAGATTAAAACGTCATTTGAAAGGTGAAATTATGAGCTTTCACATGATATACATTTTTTTATAGAAAGTCATTGCAATAAATTGATTCAATAGCGTGAGAAGATAAAATTATATGTTTTTTTTTTTGCTTTTTTTTGATGAAAAATGATCGAGTTCAAAAAATTCTAGCCTCTTTTTGTAGATGCCTAATAGACATGATTGATGTATATATTCTGAGATGAAGCAATAAGCTTTCAGGTGGTATAAAATTAATTATAGGTTGTAATATAAAAAAATATGGATTTTTGGGTGATGGAAGTAATTTTTTTCACTTTTTTCATAAGAAATGATTGTTTTTAATAAATTATTTTAATAATTTTTGCGCATTATAAAAATTTAAAAATGGTTTTATTCTTTAGAAGATTTAATGGTATAATTTTTTTGTAAGCTTTTAAAATAAAAAAATTAATATAATGAGAAAAGAAAAAAGGTAATTTTTTTTTTTTAGCTTTTTCTTGTAAATTATGATTGTTTGAAATAAATAAACGATTCAATTGATCCATTTTAAACAAAAACACACAACCTGTTTTCTTACAACGTTATCACGTAAAATCATCGTCCGTAAACCTCTTTTTTTTTGTCGAAAATCCCAAATTTTAGATTTAGTATAAATTTAGTTTTCGATTTTTTATAAAAAAGATTTTTTAAGTTATATAAAAACGTTATTTTATACAAATCCTTAACGAGTCGTATAAAGTAAATGCATTAACAAAACATAAGGTTCTTTGATAGATTTCAAAAAAAAAAAATCATAGACTTATCAAAAGAGTTTGAGTTTTGTTTTAATCCATTTTCGAGAAAATTGTAATGCTTCGAAAATGTTTTTTGAAAAGTAGCCGTTCAATGCGAGATATTTAATAAAATTTTCAAATCATCTATAGCAAACTTGAAAAAAAAAGTGAAAATAAAATGTAGTGGTAAAAAGTTATCAAAGAAATGCAATATCTCTTATAAATGCTAATATAAATACCAAAAGCAGGCACTTTAATAGTAATTTCACTCTCCTTCGATTCACCTGACTTTGTAAGCATTGTATATATAGTGTATTTTTTTTTTTTATCTCTCATCAATTCCTCAGAGTAAATCAGTGCAAATAAATTGGATGTTATTGCAGCAAGCTTCTTGGAAAAGTGCTTCAAAAGCATATCATAAATCTGTCATTTCCATCAACTACTCCCACATACAATACACACACACTGTCACACACGCACACACAAATTCCCTACCAACACATTTACAATGCACATCACATCCTTTTGCTCTTACAACGAATTGTATCTTTTCTATTGCAAGTCTCATGCATATAAATTCAAAAAATGTAAATAACTGCAAGATGGCATATAAATAAAAAAAAATAAGAAAGAAATAAAAATATAAATTATTCTTTTATTTGTCATTGCAATTGGCCCTGACGTAGGCATGGGTGGTATTCTCTTCTTTTTTTTTTTTTTCTTTTTTTTCTAAAAAAAAGTCTAACTCCATAGAAAGTAGAAAAATGTGTAACGTCTTCAAAAGAGGATATTACTCTTTATATATAAATTGTTTGGCTTTGTATGAAGCAATATGCCAAAAAATAACAAATGACGATGATGATGCTGATGTCGAAAACAGCTTTTCTAAAGGATAACAATGCGGTTTCTCTACACACAAACCAAATGCATGTTTGTTGTGTAGTTTATAAAATTCCATGTCAACTACTGTAAAGCTTATAAGTTGGAGTAAGAAGCATATGCAGATTGGAAAATAATAACAATAAGCCCCATCATAAAGTCATAAATCGAGAATGAGAAAAAAAAAACGAGTGCTTGTAACTCCTTGGTCTTTTGTGTCATCTCGTACATCATAAAGAGCTAAGAGCTATCAAGAACAGGACCGAATTTGGTTTTTATTTTGGCATATGAAGATATTTTTAAGGAAGAAATGAAGGAAGGATAGCGAAAATAAAATTGCGATCAAAGTATTACACGTCTTATATCCATAGCGAAATAGGTTTATTATATTTGGCAAGTATTTATGTGTGTTCATCTGTTCCATAATAACTTACTTTACGTAATTTGACAAATAGGATATCCTAAGAAGCTTCTTGTTATCCGCTTATTATAGCTGATGTGACGTCACATTACATTGATAATGGCTCCCTCTAGTGGCAAAATCTATAACTATTTTGTTGTATTTTTTGTTTATGTACAGAAACTATGAAAATAATTTAACACGATAGGTACTACCCCAAAACAATTAAACAAAAAAAGAAATCCAAAAACTAAAGCCCAACTTCTTCAAAATTACTTCTGTAATTCAGCTAATATTACTTCTTGCGAACTATCCACTAGAGTTTTCTTCATATAAGAGGTAGATGTGTCAGAAACTGACCCGTATAAACATAGCATGACAAATTTTATCGTCTTATTGGCATGTGTCTAATTGTTATCACGAGTTCAATCATCTTTTATCCGAGCGTATATATAGTGGAGTAACTAAAGCTCAAAAATTGGCAATATTAGGGAACCCGGCCGAACAGCTTAGATTTTGATGATCTTTTTTTTCAAACGTCGGTAATTAAAAATACATTAAAGTCTATAGATTAAAAATTGCCGGTGTTGCCGTTTTGATTTTTTAAATTTAATTGAAGATTTTTGTGAACAAAAACAAATTTTTTTCAAAAATTTTTCTTAAATTTCATAAATTAATTGATGCCAAAAGATTGTCTAGGAAATTCAAGGAAAAAAAGTATATGGGAGTGAGGGACAATCTTCCATCGTTCAAGCGATAGATGCAATTTTCTTATTAATTGACTTCAAATACAAAAAAAAATATTTGAACACAACGGCAACACCTACAATATTCAAATATACATTTTTTAAAAGCTAGAAGCTTAGTCATACATGTAAAATTAAAATTAAGTTAATTGAATGAACGGCTTTTGAAAGAAGGGTAATTGAACTCAGATTTTTGAAAAAAAAAATTATTGAAAAAATTTTAACATATCATTTTTTAAACTTGGTCGTAATATAAAATGCATTTATTTTCAAATTTTTTTGGCCGCATTTATTATGATTTCAAATTATAAAAGGAAATGTCAATATGTATTACGGTTCATGAAAAAGATTAAAAAGTATTTCATTTTCGAAGAACTTTTTTTAATAAAAGTTTTGAAAAAAAATGTAACTTATTTTTTTTTTTAAGTTCAGCATCTAAACATAAAATTTATTTTCTATTCATTTAATAACCCTTACTGTTGAAAGTTAAATAGCAAAAATTTAAAGTTCCTATTTACCACAGTCTTTGAGAAAATTAATTATTTCAATGCAAAAATTCAGTTTTAATAAAAAAATACCATTGAAATTGAAGTAATTTTTCATTTTTTTTTTTTCAAAAGTGTGATATATTTTACCTTTTTTGCTTCGGAATTCAACTGATAATATTTATGGCCAAAAATTTTTTTTAAATAAATTCATATTTTATTAGAAAAAGTTTGGAAAAAAGTCATTTTAAATTTTTCTAATAACATTTTTTTTTTTTAATTCTGAGTTTGAGGACCATTTTTTCAAAAAGTCTTGATTTAATTTAATAAGAATGAGCTTCTGGCTTTTTAAAAATGTATTTTAAAATATTGTAGGTGTTGCCGTTGTTTTCAAAATATTTTTTTTGTGTTTGAGGTCAGAATGTTAGAAAATTGCATTTATCGCTTAAACGATGGAAGATTGTCCCTTACTGCCTTTTATATATTTTCCTTAAATTACCTAGAGAATCTTTTGCTATCATTTGTTTTATGAAATTTAAGCAAAAAAATGGTTTTGTTAAAAAAAAAATTAATTTTAATTTTTAAAAAACAATACGGCAACACCGGAAATTTTTAATCTATAGACTTTAAAGTATTTTTAATTACCTACGTTTGAAAAAAAAATCGTCAAAATCAGAGCTGTTCGGCCGGGTTCCCTAATAATTTGCTTTAGTTACTCTACTAAGACGGAAAAACGATTAAAAAAACGTTGAAAAATTACGTATACGCCCGAGTGTGCGTTTCATTTGTTGTTGTAAATCTGAGCCTAAGACCATCGTAGAATTTGCAAAAAATATTGCTTTTATTCATAAGAGTGTGTTAAAAAATTCAATTTATTCGATACCGCCACGTGGATTTTCACAGATATCATTTTGGTGAATTTCTCAAGGGTTTGTGATGAAGGATCCAAACACAAAATCCCAAAAAGAAAATAATTAAGACTAAAATTCGGAAGACAAAATTCACAAAAAGAAATCTACAAAAATATCTCCGAGAGAAAATTTCAAAAATGTCGATGCACAAGTTGTGTATCAAGCAAACTGAAATCATATTTTTTAGAAGAAAAGACTCTTTCTCTGTGTAGTTTGTTAAAGAAAAAAATTGTGTAGGTTACGTGGATATTTTTGGAGATTAAGATTTAGTTGGATAAACTATTTGTTTATTTGCGATTTAATTAATGAAGTGCCTTTTCCCCTTAGAATTTTGTCCAAATTGTCTAAGCTATATGCTTGATTTACAGTATTGCGAGACAACGAGACCAGAGCGACCAGAGGCCATTCAATAAAGATACGATTTTTTTGAGTAATTGTGTATTTTGGACAAGAAAAAGAAGAATGTGTGTATAAAGAAGGAAATTATTCGGTCAACCATCAAAAACTATTTATCAATTTTACTCTCGCAACGCTCTCGTCTCGCAATATTGTGAATCAGCCATTAGTGGGGATTCTATACGATTGATATATTTTTTTTGAGTTAGAGTCAGCGTTACCACTTACAAAAAAAAATCGAAGTAGATTTAAAGAAAAAATGGAATTAGATTGAGAAAGATTGAAGTAGTATTCAAAATATCCTTATTACAAAAAGAAAATAATATACTATCAAATTTATTTTAATTAAACAAAAAAAAAAAAAAACAAATAAAAACAACTATACAACAAACAATTTGCGTGTGTTCAAAAAAACTTTAAGCTAGTCAAACCCCTCACTTTAAGACAAAATAATAAAAAAAAATCATGTGTGCAATTCACACGTGGTAGAAGTGAAACCATAAAGAATCATTTTTCTTGAAAAAAAATAGAAAAAATCTACCTATTTTTATTCTATCACCTTCAAATCCATATTTTTTATATGACAACCTATATAAATTTAATACCATCTGAAAGCTTATTTTCTTATCTCAAAATATATATATCGATCAGGCCTATGAGACATCTACAAAAAGAGCTAGAATTTTTTGAACTCGATCAATTTCCATCAAAAAAAAGCGTAAAAAACACGTATTTTTATCTTCTCCCGCTATTAAATCCATTTTTTCCCCTAACAATCTATTCAAATTTTTACACCATCTGAAAGCTTATTGTCTTAGCTCAAAATATATATATCGATCAGGTATGTATGAGACATCTACAAAAAGAGCTAGAATTTTTTTAAACTCGATGAAATTTCATCCAAAAAGCAAAAAAATAAACATTTATTTTTATGTTCTCATGCTATTAAATCAATTTTTTTGTTTGACAAAATATAACAAATTTTATACCATGTGAAAGCTTATTGTTTCACCTTGTATAATGATGCATAAATCTTATTTCAAAGATGTCTACAAGAGAAGTTAGAATTTTTTTAATGTCAACCATGTCGAATTTCCAGACTGAGATTACGGTACTTCCCACACTGGTGGCTGTTCGGGGGGCAACAGATCTCCACTGGTGTTTTGAGGTATTTTTCAATTTAAGATTGTGTAACTTGTAAGGCAAGTAACGTTATGTGTGATATATCAAATAAAGGGTTATGTTATCAGCATGCGTTTTAAAGTTAAATCAAATTTGTATGTGTACTAGATCAAAAGATATAAAGTGTGTTGGAAAAAAACATCTTTTTACCGTTATCTCCGAATTTTGAATATGAAATTAATTGAAATTTTGTACAATTATAATTTATTTAATTACCTATCTACAGTACAAATTTTATTCATCTATCTATTAAAAAAAAAAAGTTTCGTTTCATCTTGTTTCAAATCACAACGATACTAAAGAAATTTTCAATTCAATAATAGTTTGAGACACTACATCCTATGAAGGAGGAAGGCCTAATGACTAACAACTTTAGGCCATTTTTGTGTGTGTGTGTAATTAATTTGGCAGAATGGATGGGACCTACAATTTACCCTCCAAGTCCGAACGTCTAAGCAGATATTTACTTTTTCATGACAATAATACTCTAAAAAGCATTGTCAATTCCTCTTAAGGTCATAGAGGCTGGGATATAAACCCAGATCTCCAATGTCATTAAATATCGCATCACCACAGGGCCACAGGGTTCTATATACGAAAGAAATATTTAAATTTTGAGACCCTGAATAATTTCTATAATAAACAAATACGCTCCTGTGATAAATTATTTTCTTTTTTAGAAAAATGAAAAAAAAAAAACAAATAGTCGACTTGACTTAAATAGTTCAGTACTCCAACTCAAACACACACAAACATATATGAATTCCGAAAAAAGGATTGTAAAACGATATCTTCTAAAAGAGGTCACGATGATATTTTTTGATTGTTTTGTTTGAGGCTTAATAGATCATTTAAGTTGAACCTGGGCAAGGATTTGCAAGTTTTTGTTTGTTTTTTTTTTTTTGTCTGTCCCAGCACATTCTTAAGGATAAGAAGACGTTACCATATGTACATTATTATTGCTTTTCATTTTTCTTTGCATATGATTTGGAGTTAACAACTTTCTACTTTTTTTTTCATTTTGATTATGTTTTCTTTTTTTTTTTGTAAGGTTTTAACAGGATGTAGACATTGTACATACATTTATCATTCGGAAGCTGCTTTATACACAGTAGTTCTTTGTGTTTTATGTTAAGAAACAGCGGATGTGGAGAAAAGTAGTTAGTTTTTTTTTGTAAAAAAAAAAACATTGTTTGTGTATTTTGTACAATATATCCAAGGTTTCCTGCTGGTTTTGCATGTTTATAAATGCAACATCACTGGCAGGCATTTTCCTGTTAGTTTTTAGTCTGTGCTCAGAAAGGAGAGAATGTTTTATTAATTTTTTTTATAGTTGATGTTGTTTGTTTGTTGGTGAGCTTATACTTTCCTGCTGATTTTGACAGTTTTTTTTTTTTTGTTGTTGTTGTATTTAAGTGTTAAAAGTGTACTTTTATAAAAATGGAATGAATAATGAAATTATAAAGTAATATAAAAAAAGACGTCTCTTCTAATTGTACACAAAATCATCAAAAGACTAAGCCTCTACAAGAACCAGGGAAAAAATTCTGTTTTTAGTCGATAGTTGAACGTTATAAAAAATGTCCGTACACTCAAAAGTAAATTTCCATGAGTCTACTTCACTCTCGGTTCATTTGCATTTTCAACTGTCAAAATTTCATAAAAAAAAAAAAAAAAAAAAATCATTACAACAAGAACCTTTTGCCATTTCAAAATCCCCGTTTTATTATTAAAAAATAACATCGTTCATGACACATTCTGTCATCCATGTGTCAGATATTTTAAAAGCCATTTATCATCACCTAATTGTGGCAAGACCACCCATCATGCCATCACAGTCACAGCCCTTCTGTCCAACACTCCATTTAAACACTGTTACTGTTGTTGTCGTTTTCTTTATATAGCACAGAGAGAGAGAGCTATTACGACACACATCCGTCAAAGCTAACCCAAAATAATAATTTTGTAGTAGCTGGAACTTTGGCATTTAACACTTATTTTTGTTGTTGTTGTTGTTGTTGCATTCAATGGGGATATAGAAATTTAGTGTGATATAGAAAGCTATTTATTTTTAAGGACTAACATGGGCTTTGTGAAATGAAGTTGTTATTACCTTCCAATGTGACTTTATAGTCCAGTGCATTTATAATTTGACCCAGCAGATTGTACCACCCCCAAATTTTTTTTGCTCATTCGATAGAGCATTGGCTGAATATCATTACCCTGATTTTTCGCACTCGTGAAATTCACCTTTCGGCCGCCATCTTGGATTTTAGTTTTTGTTGAATATCTCAATTTTTATTTATCCTACATAAAAGTTGTGTATACAAGAAACGTAGGCAATTAAATTTTGCTTCTTTCATGTTAAGAACACTTTTTCGATATTCTGAATATTAAAAAAGTTACAAGCCAACAAAGTACAAAAAAAAACAGAAAAAAGAAAAAATTAAGAAAAAAGTTAAGATAAAAAACACAAACAGAAAAGAGCATTTTTAACAAAAAAAAGTATTAATAACTTTTGTATTTATAGCGATAGAAAAAAAGTTGTATAGCAGAGTTGTAGAAAATTTTAAGGTAAATAATCTTATCTCGGAAGGTTTTTTCATAATTTTGATAAAAAGTGCTCAAAACTTTAAAATCGTCACTTTTTTCTGTTTTTTTTTTACTTTGTTGCCTTGTAACTTTTTTAATATTCAGAATATCGAAAAAGTGGTTTTATTATAAAAGACGTAAAATTTAATTGCCTACGTTTCTTGTATACACAACTTTTATGTAGGATAAATAGATAATAGAGATATTCAACAAAAACTAAAATCCAAGATGGCGGCCGAAAGGTTAATTTCACGAGTGCGAAAAATCAGGGTAATGATATTCAGCCAATGCTCTATCGAATGAGCAAAAAAAATTTGGGGGTGGTACAAACTGATGGGTCGCCCATATATGAACATCATAAATGCACTGGACTATTATTGCTCAGAGCTATATTAATAACTTAAGAGGGAACTAGTCGAACTTTCACAAGACGAAAAGTATACTCTAAGTATGTTCGTGTATTAAAATGGAAACAATGTGATAAAGGTATATAGAAAGCCTGTCTGTCAAATTGAAGCTAACAAGCGTCTCTGCTTACGGGAATTGTGATTTAATTTGAATTTGTTATAAATGTTTGAGATTTTTCTAATTTTTTTTTTAAATTTTAGTAGAGTAACTAAAGCAAATTATTAGGGAACCCGGCCGAACAGCTCTGATTTTGACGATTTTTTTTTTCAAACGTAGGTAATTAAAAATACTTTAAAGTCTATAGATTAAAAATTGCCGGTGTTGCCGTATTGTTTTTTAAAATTAAAATTAATTTTTTTTTTTAACAAAACAATTTTTTTTGCTTAAATTTCATAAAACAAATGATAGCAAAAGATTCTCTAGGTAATTTAAGGAAAATATATAAAAGGCAGTAAGGGACAATCTTCCATCGTTTAAGCGATAAATGCAATTTTCTAACATTCTGACCTCAAACACAAAAAAAATATTTTGAAAACAACGGCAACACCTACAATATTTTAAAATACATTTTTAAAAATCCAGAAGCTCATTCTTATCTCTTAAATTTAAATCCACTAAATTTAATCAAGACTTTTTGAAAAAATGGTCCTCAAACTCAGAATTTAAAAAAAAATGTTATTAGAAAAATTTAAAATTACTTTTTTCCAAACTTTTTCTAATAAAATATGAATTTATTTAAAAAAAATTTTTGGCCATAAATATTATCAGTTGAATTTCGAAGCAAAAAAGGTAAAAATATCACACTTTTGAAAAAAAAAAAAAATGAAAAATTACTTCAATTTCAATGGTTTTTTTTTATTAAAACTGAATTTTTGCATTGAAATAATTAATTTTCTCAAAGACTGTGGTAAATAGGAACTTTAAATTTTTGCTATTTAACTTTCAACAGTAAGGGTTATTAAATTAATAAAAAATAGTTTTATGTTTAGATGTTGAACTTTAAAAAAAAAATAAGTTACATTTTTTCAAAATTTTTATTAAAAAAAGTTCTTCGAAAATGAAATACTTTTTGTTTTTTTTTCATAAACCGTAATACATATTGACATTTCCTTTTATAATTTAAAATCATACTAAATGCGGCCAAGAAAATTTGAAAATAAATGCATTTTATACTACGACCAAGTTTAAAAAACGACATGTTAAAATTTTTTCAATAATTTTTTTTTTCAAAAATCTGAGTTCAATTACCATTCTTTCAAAAGCCGTTCATTCATTTAACTTAATTTTAATTTTACATATATGACTAAGCTTCTAGCTTTTAAGAAATGTATATTTGAATATTGTAGGTGTTGCCGTTGTGTTCAAATATTTTTTTTTTGTGTTTGAAGTCAATTAATAAGAAAATTGCATCTATCGCTTGAACTATGGAAGATTGTCCCTTACTCCCATATATTTTTTTTTCTTTAATTTAATAGACAATCTTTTGGCATCAATTAATTTATGAAATTTAAGAAAAATTTTTGAAAAAAATTAGTTTTTGTTTACAAAAATCTTCAATTAAATTTAAAAAATCAAAACGGCAACACCGGCAATTTTTAATCTATAGACTTTAAAGTTTGAAAAAAAAGATCATCAAAATCTAAGCTGTTTGGCCGGGTTCCCTAATATTGCCAATTTTTGAGCTTTAGTTACTCCACTGTTTCATAGACCTTTTTAACGTTCATTAAAGTTGATATTTTTATGAAACATTTAAGCTTATTTTTTTCAAGATCATCAAAATATCCAACTAGCTGACATTGATTTTACAGGATATTTTGGGACAGTTTTAGAATGTCCAAGTAAAGAAATATTTACAAAACTTTTAGACTATTAGCATCTTTTCCTAGGTTGACTGCATAATAAAGAATTTTTACTTCAGGAATTTTATAAGATTTACATATAAAAAATGGTTTTTAATAGAAGTTACTATATTATTTTTAATAATATAGTTACTTAACTAATAAAAAAAAATTAGAAGTTGTTATTGTTTTTTTTTTTTTTATTTTGTTTTATAAAAAACATACAAATTTTAAATTTTTTTTTGTTTTTTTCTTTTCAGGTGAGTTAACAAAATTTCTAAATTTAATCATTTTAACAAATTTTCATGGACTGTAAGTATAATACTCATATTTAAGCCTTTCGGAATTACAAACAAGAAAGCGATAAGATCCATATTATGACTTTCATGAGTTAAATAGTTTTTTTTTTAAATCAAAGTGAAATTTTGAAAACCATCATAAGAATAGTTTTAGAAAAGCCGTCTACAATGCCCCTTTTCAATTGAATCGATTTCTCGAAAAAAAAGCACAGTAAAAGTAATTTTTTTTTAAAGTTTTGGAAAGTTCCGCCCACCGATACAATTTTTTTTTCTTAATAAAATTATTCTTGGAAAGTATTTGATCGAAAAATCAGAACATTTCTGTAGATTTTTTTGCAAACTTTTGATGCAAATGTTATCTTTAGGAGTAGACAAATCTTCTAAAATGAAAAAATAAAAAAAAAAATAGTGTGTGTACACATGTACACTCGACTGAAGTTATACTTCTCATTCAGTATACATATATAAATGAATTTCATTTGATTTTTTTAATTTCTATTATTAAATTAATTAATCCACACTTCGTTTTTTACATTTTTATCAAGTGAACAATAAATTAATTCTTTCATCCTCCTTGCGTCCATGTAGTTTTCAATTTAATCTGTGAACTTTACTCATGTTGTGCGGTTCAGAACGTACTATATATGGTTAACGAAAGTAAATGATTGCGCATAAAATGTGCGATATGGTAATTTTATGAGAATTGTGTGTGCTTCAGCACTAGTAGTAGCAATATGGAACTTGCAGGGTTGCTACAAAGCTCAAAAGTGAGCTGAGCTCAGCTCGCAGCTCAGCTCAAATTTTGAGCTAGCTCACTTTTGAGATATGTACCATAGCTCAGCTCATTTGAGCTGAGCTGAAAGTGAGCTGAGCTGATGGTTGAGCTGAGCTGTTGGGTGAGCTAAGGTAAAGTGAGCTGAGCTGAGCTGTGATGGGTGAGAGGATACATTGATTTTTATTTGGAAAGTATAATGAAATATGAAGATATTTTAAACTTTTATATAACACCATAGCTTAAGATGTTTGGTTCTAGTTATTAATGGAATTATTTTAACACATAGATATTTTTATAAATAAGACAGATAATTTTTCGTGATCTTTTCTCTTGGTGCTTTTGATAGTAAATATATTTCTATTTTTTTTTAGTAAAATATTTATTTTTTTATCATAAAAAAAAAATTCCGGTACAATCCGGTTTTTCGACTTTTTTCAAAATTCCGAGAAAATCGCGTTTGAAAGTTGGGGTAAATTTTTTTTCGAAAAATCCCCGAATCTTTAAACGCTCCTGGAAGCTAAACCACTTTAGAGCAATTTTTGGGAGTGATGCCAAATGATAGCTTGTGTCATGGGCCTACGCTTTGCACATTATCAGATTTTTAAAAAATCGCCTTCCATGTTAAACCACCACATCATGCCTTTTTTTTCAGAATCGCGCCTATTTTTTTTTACTTTTAAGTTCTCCCGGTTTGAGAACGCGTGGACCTACAGGAATGGGAGTTGTACCCAAATGTAGGTTAGAGTCCCCGCTATCTTTTGGCATCAAAAATTTTATTTTCATTTTCTTCAAAATTCCGCGATATAGGCGTTGGAACGCTTTGATCTAGAGACAGGGGAGTGGTGCCATATGAAAGCTTATATTCTCAGCTAGCCGATAGTGGTATAATCCGGTTTTTCGATTTTTTTCAAAATTCCGAGAAAATCGCGTTTGAAAGTTGGGGTAAATTTTTTTTTCGAAAAATCCCCGAATCTTTGAATGCTCCTGGAAGCTAAACCGCTTGAGAGCAATTTTTGGGAGTGATACCCAATGATAGCTTGTGTCATGGGCCTACGCTTTGCACATTCTCAGATTTTTAAAAAATCATCTTCCATGTTAAACCGCCACATCATACCTATTTTTTCAGAATCGGGCTTAACTTTTTTTTTACCTTTAAGTTCACCCGGTTTGAGAACGCGTGCACCTACAGGGATGGGAGTTGTACCCAAATGTAGGTTAGAGTCCTCGCTACCTTTTGGCATCAAAAATTTTTTTTTCATTTTTTTAAAAATTCCGAGATATAGGCGTTGGAAGTTGGGGCGCTCACTTTCAGCTCAGCTCACTTTCAGCTCAGCTCAAATGAGCTAAGCTATGGTACCTAGCTCAAATTTGATCTGAGCTGTGAGCTGAACTGAAATGTGAGCTTTTTGCAACCCTGGCAACTTGCCACATGCAACTTGCCACATGTAACTTGCCACACGCAACTTGCCACATGCAACTTGCCACACGCAACTTGCCACATACAACTTGCCACATGCAACTTGCCACATGAAACATGTAACTTGCAACGTGTTGTGTGTTTTATGTTTGCCGTACTGCGGCGTACTGCATTTTTAAATACTAAAGTACTGCCTACTCTAAAGGTGAAACGACAGCCCTGCTACCCAGGGTGATCGCGTCATAATCCCTTTGACATTCTTGTCAAAAAGTAAATTTTCATACTCACCCTCCCATAAGAAGTATAACTTCAAAAATGTTATGTGTCGAAGTTACAGGGCTTGAAAAATTTTATAAGTTTGAAGAATAGAATAAATCCAGGATTTCAGGCTTGTGATTATGTCTTAACTAATACGTGCACGGGTTTTAATTGCACAAAACGTTGAATGGGTTATAAGAGAAGATAAAATCGCGGATCGCTATTAAATGTGAGGATTGATATTGAAGATAGGGGTGCAAAAGCCCCCTTTTTGGTTTTTTCAATTATCTCGCAAACAAAGCAAAATTTTGATAAATTGATCTTAAAACTTGTTAAACAGAATCAAATTTAATATCGGGAAAATGTTTTTTAAAAATTGAAAAAAAAATTCCATACCAAAACAGTCCAAAAAACATGAAAAATCATTAAAACTTTTGTTTTAAATAAATTATATGTTTATTTCATTAAAAATCTGGCTTTTTGGTGAAATTTCAAACCGTAAGTTTTTTTTTTTACATATCACCCATTAAACGGACTCATCTTTAGATCACACTTCATGCGTTTATGCATAGATCAAATTATTACTTTAAGTCTATATTCAAACAAACTTCGAGATTAAAGCTCACATTTGCATTTTAAGTTTATGAATATACTTAATTTAAAATTTAACATAGGTTGTTTGTAAATTTTTAATCTCAATCATTTACTTTTAATAACCTCATCTAGTTGATATACAAGAAATTTTAACTACATGCATCTGATTATAAAATTAATCCTGACCAAAGTCAATTTTCATAGAGAGAGAGAGAGACCAATAAATCATGTCCTGTTTTTCTTATATATAAATTTATATTCTGTTTGATGAATCAACTTTTAATTTGATGATTGTAGGATCCTTCTTAAGAATCTTACAGATGAGAGGTTTAAATTACACAACTAAACTATACTCTGTGCGACAGGCAAAATTCCAAAAACATGGAATGAGTTACTTTTGGTTTGGTTTTTGAACCAAACTATATTTTGCTTGTTTAACCTAGTTTTCATTAGAACTCAAAGAACACAAATAATATGTGAGTATTTCTGCATGAAGACTACAAAACTAGCCCCCAAAGTTGTTGCAAGGATATGAAGAAGAGATTTCTTGGGTTTCTATATCATTTTTGCATATGTTACAGAGGCAAAATAGTCCCACAAACACATAAACAACAAAAACAGACATAAATATGTATCTGTACACATTTAAGGCTTCGAAAAGGCTACTACTAAAAGTTATTTCCGTCTGCCATCAGAGAGAGAGAGAGAGAGAGTGCCAGTAGCTAGGTAAGGTCCTTGACGTGAAAGCTGGTTAGATTCGGTTTTTCTTGTTTTTTTTTTTTTTTTTTTTGTTTTTGTTGGCAATGTCTTCTGGCGTGTCGGTCGTCGTTGTTATGGGTTTATAAACATGTGTGCTAACACACACCACACATTGGCTATATCAAAACATCACCTTTAACCAGAGTCAAGGCATCCTATATACCCTTATATGATGATGATGATGATCGGGTTTTGGTCCCTTTAAAAGATTCAAACCAAAACACACACACACACACAAACATTTTTGTGTATATGTTATGATGGTAAAGCAAGAGTTTACGGTACATGTAAGGTGCAAAGTAGTTTGTCCTTTGCAATCAATAGGTGTTTTTAAAATGCAAAACCTCTGAGGCAAACGACACGACCGACTATGACAGAGGGAAAACTGGTGGGTGACGGCCTTTGGCCAGAACCAATTTCGAGTACTTCAACTTCAACAAGTTCCCAAGCTAACTAATCTGTTGGCTTTATGAAATTTTGGTTCAAATTATTTTCGAAAATTTGTTACGAGACGTTGATTTTTGGGGGGATGGATGAAAGCAACAAGAAGGTTGAGGTGGATACATGCGACGACGGAAGAGAATGTGTAATAGTTTTGAGGGACTTTCTGGAGGGATTATATAGACTTTTAACAATGGAGATAGATGTAGATATAGATGGTTAGAGGGAGGGAATCTATCTAAAAAACTTTATGTTTTCTCAGTCATGCTTTTGAAATGAACTTTATGAAAACACACTAAATAAGTTTTAAATTGGAAACGAACATTATTGTGAAACATGTTTTAAAGTTGTTTAAAATGACGTAAATTGTTTTAATGGAGGATTGTTTTAAAAACTTGGATTAAATGCTTTTTACAAAAATACCTTTGAGAAAGATTGAACAGATTACACAGGTCAACACGAAATTTGTGCTTGGGTTGTGACTATGAAATTATGATATATATATTGATTCTCATCTGGAAAACATTTTTTTTTTTTTTTAATTTGCTTTTGCGGTCAGCAGAGCAATTTCCAGTATTCAAGTAAATCTGTCTTTTACACACTGAAAATAATAAATTTCGTAAAATTACGAAAATAGTTTCATACACTACATTTTCGTTGGCCCAACGAAACTTTCGTTGGCTCAACGAAAATACGTAATTTTTCGTAATATGAAAACCTTCATCAATTAATGAAAACGTTTCATACACTTTTTCTCCCCCTTTAGAGTCGAAAAATCCATTTTAATGAAAAGATTCATCATTTAACGAAAAATTTCATACTCATTTTAGAGAATAAAAAAATGAATTCGATCCTTACTTGATCACAATTTTAATTGAGTAACGAAAAAATTCATAAACTTATGAAGTTCAACATTAACTAACGAAAATCTTCATCAGTTTATGAATATACATAATTGGCTTATGAAAATTCTTCATAGATCAATGAAATTTTACATCGGCTTATGAAAAAATACATCAGTTAACGAAAATAAATCGTTGTCTTCCGAAAAAAAGGTAGACTGACTATTTTCGTTTATTGTGTGCATTTCAGTCAGTCACAGTGCAAGTGTATATTCAACCCCCAAAGTGCGAAGACGTATCACGCGGAATAATATAAATACAAAACATATTGTATGCTGAAAAAGTTTAAAGTAATTATGTTTATGTTTAGTTTAAAATATTATAAGCGGATCCTTACCAAGAAGATTAAAACAAAAATCCTTTTAGCTGGAACTTAGAATATTTACTCGGGAATTATACAGGTAAGATAAATAATTGTAAACTACCTAACTCCCAATAATTTTGATTACGTTTCATCCTTTCAAAAAGAAAAAGAGGTTTTCGTCACCGTTCTCAAAAGAGTGGATGAACGATGAGATAGTAAGTATCATTCGATATATTTGATAAAAAAAAAAAACAATATTTTTGTCTCTTATAATATTCTAACTTTTTTGTTTGTTTTTCTATTTATGTTTTATTTCAGATTCCAAAGATGTCATCCTAATGCACCTTATACATGGGACTGGTTCTAAAGGACAATTACATATAAAACTCCCATGAAGCTTTCCTATATACGTGGAACACGTAAAAAGCCGATCATCAAGCCAACCATTCGTGATCGACATCAAATCCCTGATAGAACTCTTCATATCGCCGGTATAAAGTATTCGTTTACCTCCTTCCTTAGAGGAGTTTAAAGTTTTTAATGTAATTCATTTAATTTTTGTATTCAATGTTTTTAATTTAGGATGATTTAAAATTCAAATTCAAAATTAAAATTTTCTTTTTGTATGGTAAAAAATGTTCGCTCCGCTCCACTTCTTTTGAATTTCGGGTTTTTTATTCCAAAATTAAGGGAAGAAAAATGGACGAAAAAATTCTAGATTTATGAAAATAAAGTAAGTATAATCTTCTAAAAGAATAATTAATACAACGAAAAGTTTCGTAAGCTGACGAAAAAATTACGTTGATTTATGAAAATATTCATAAATTCAATGAAAAGTTTCGTTAGCTAACGAATATTTTTTCGTAATTTAATTAAAATATATTCATAAAATTTACGAAAAACTTCGTTAGCTTACGAAAGTTTTAATTAAATTTTACGTTAATTGATGAAAAAATTTCGTAAAGTGATGTAAAAATTCATTAATTCGCGATAAAAAAATTTTATGAAAAATTTCATTAAAATACGACAGTTTTCGTAAGTTGATGAAATTCTTCATTAACGTATGAAAGCCATTTCGTTGAGCCAATTAAATTTTTCACCGGCTGAAAATTAATTAAATTTTCGTTGGCTCAACGAATTTTTTCGTTGTATTTACGTAAGGATTTGGTTCAGTGCAAAAATTGTCGTGCTTAATTTTGGCAAAAACTCGAGAACGTCTTAACCGATTTGGCTGATTTTTGTTTTGTTTTCTTCATTTTAATGCTGTTTTCATATTCATATTCAGAAAAAATAAAAAAAATCAGAAAATTTAAGAAGAAAAAAGAAAAATTAAATCAAAATTTTCGTTTTATTCTAGTTTTTGTCAGATGGGAGCTTGAGGCATTATATGATACCTTCTATTTTCAATATTAATGGTAAAAGTAATTCACTCCGATGGTATTTTTATTAAACAAAAATAATTGGTTACAAAAATAACTGTATCCAAACATTAGCCAATATAGTTTATATTGAAATTCTTTATTTATTAACAAATTAAATTAATTTGTTTGCATAGTATTTTTATTATTTTTTTGCATATGCAGGGTCTCTAAAAAGTAATGGATCAAACGAAATGTGCTGATAGGCCAACTTTAGATCTTTCAGAAATTGGTAACTTTGTTGATCCCAAATCCTTGAGGTTTTCGATTAAATATGCAGTTCCTGTGAAATTTCGAAAAATCCCTACTTTGCAACAGTATTTTGCTTCCTCTGCCCATTATTGATTTTTGTTTTTTACGATTCTTTCACTAAAACATTGCCTAACAATAAGAAACAATTAATTAAAAAAAAATAATTTGTATTTCATACGCCATTTTTCTGCAAATTAATTAACAGTTCCAGTTAGTTTTAGAACAACAAGACGAAAAAAAATTGTATCGTGTGACTCTGGTTTATTATTTTAAAAATATATCCCGGCATTGCAGTTTTCAAAAAAGTATGAAAGTTTCCAAAGTTGAAGTTTGATGAAAAAAAAATTTCAGTTTGAACTCAACAAAATTGGGTTTTCAAGAACAAAAAAACCATTGTATTCATCATAACTTTTTTCTTATAATTTAAGTCGGATAAAGTGCTTTAGAAAAAAAGTAGGACTTTAAATTATCTACATTTTATACCTTAACAGTTTTTTTTTTGTACAATGCACGGTTTTTGCACTATAGCTCATAAAACTGGAATTAGGCTCACAGGGTATGAAAATTGTATTTTTGCTTCCAACACTACAAAAGCAAATCTTAGGAGGGGAAAGGGTGATTTTCTATTGTTTTGGTTTACCATTGACCCAAAAAGTGCAAATTAAACCCAAGCACAAAAAATATTTTTATTTTTGTCGACCTGTGTTATTAATGGGTTTATTTGAGTTTAAGGTTACAAGATGTATGCATTGATTCATGAAGTAAAGTCAAATGGTAGGTGTGCCAAATATTTTCAAACGAATTCAATCTCTAAAATGGTTCAATATGAAGTTGCTAGAAATAATCAATAATGTATCTTGAAAACGTGATTTTTGGGACACCCTGTATGTTAAGTCCATAACCGGAAGTGAGTATTCCACCACTTAATCGTAATTATCTCAGACTTTTATAATGCTATCAAAATTTGTATAAACATTTTGAGAATATTTTCAATTTAAAATTTTCTTTAAAAAAAAAAGTACGTATACACCGTAGTGTACCATGCATTTATAATTTTTTTTTTTTATTTTTCTGATGAATTGTCAAAGCTAAAAGGCTTAAAATCATTTTCATGAAAATGTGCTTAGAAGAAAATCAATTGTTCATACGAACAAACATTTTTATTCGTAAACTGAGGGAAAAAATTCAATTATCTTTTTGGAATGATTTTGCGTTGAAGACGAAAATTTTAAAATAAAATTAGAGCATCGTTAATTTCAAGTGGTTTGCCGTTATAAAACATCTTTAAATCAAAGTTGTTTCAACTTAAAAGGATCGAACCTACAACTTTTGGGTCACTAAACAAATGCTTTTCCAAGGTGCTATCTCACTGCTGAAAATAAGGGTGGTAAAATGCAACAAAAGCTGAAGTCCGACAAAAATAAAAAAATTCTTACGTTGATTTAATTTTAATTTAAAGATGTTTCATGTGTTAGTTTTTTCAACATCAAATCAACGTTGAACATATTGCATTTAACGTTGCATTTTTTCTCTCAGTGTAATGACTTATTTGTTTTTTCATATTTTTCTTATTTTAAATATTAAATTTTTTTTTTTTAAAAATTTGAACTTTAGTTAGCTTACTACTATTTAAAAGAGTTTTTGTTAAATACATTAAATTTCATTTGTTCAAGTCAACTTAAAAATTTTCACAGCAAATTTCTGTTTTTTTTTTTTTTGAAGTTGAGAAACTCAAGGTAAGAAAATGAGATATGGAGAGTATTTTGAGTTACTACAAAACCATTTCTTAAGTGAAAAAAAAAGGTATCATTCACATACCAATGCTTTAAACTATTTCAAAATAAAATATATTTATAATTTTATTTTGTTTATTATCAATTTTATGATTTATGTAAATTTGAGGTGGATATTTTGTAGTTGTATGTATTAAAAATCATAAAAAACATTAATTTGTTTTAAAGAAGTTAAGTATGACACTGTGAGAAATTCAATAATTGACATATTAAAAAAAAAAAATACGAGTTTTCAAGTTTTTATAAATAATTTTATAAATCGAGTCTGATAAATAAAATTGTTTAACTTTTATTTTCACAAACACAATCACTCAAACAACAAAATTAATATCATTCGTATAAAATTGAAGTTGATATCAGAAAACTGGTGTTTTATTTTAATTTTGATTTTTCTTAAAAAAAAAAAATACGTATTCGCCACAGTGTACGGTTCATTCTACATTTTTGTTTTTAATGAACTTTTTATTTTACGGGGAGAGTTTTAGATTTATTTAATATTATTTATTAAGAGAGTAAACATGCATAGGTAACACTAGCTTACAACAGAATGGACAATGAGGTTGGTCCAAAAAATATTTTTCGCTAATTTTGACCCTATTTTTTTTTTATGTAAATTTCAAAACTTTTTTTAGGTATTCTTTTATCAACAATGTGTTTTTACGAAAATTAAAAAAATTGTGGATTGAACAGAAATAATATTTTTGTTTTGTTACTCAAATTTAAAAAAAAAAATTACGTATACACCATGGTGTACGCTTTTTTATATTTTTTTGTATGGTACATATTGTTAATTTCTAATTTTAGATGGTATAATATAACTTATATATTGGATCAAACAGTTGATTCAGCAGCACTGAAACAAAAAATTTGGGACAGTTAAGTGAAAGCTTGAGAAAAAGATAAAAAAAACTAATGAGTAATCAAATATTTTATTTATAAAGATATTATAGAAAAAAAACTCAAATAAGACTTTCTCTTAGCGCACTTAACTGAGTAAAATCGTTCAAAATAAATTCAAAATTTCTCTACCACTATTCTTCAAGCAGATTTCTGACCTTTTAGAACAAAAAAAAAAAAAAAACAATCTCACTTGTTCAACACATCAAAACCATCAATCAAAAATCCTTATCACATTATTGATATTCCAACTTACCTAATTTACTACTTTTTTTATTTGGCGTCAATTCCCATTAAAACACTTGACGCACTAATAACCAATAATTAAATAAATCTTAGACAATCAAAATCATTGAAATGCTAAGTACTTAAAGTTGGTATGTTTATAGTACCTGCGTAGAGTACAATATTCTAATTACCATACACTTTTCAAATCAAAATCAAAACCTTCATTTCCTTCCTTCTTTTCTTTGTCCAATTTCTAATTTTAGTTTGTATGTATGTAAGTCATCATAAAGTCCTTAATTTGTATGTAATTACCCAATCGCATATTATAATTGACAAGGAATTACAATTTCATTCCTATATAACTCCTATTTTTTCAAACGCTAAAACTCTCTCTCTGTCATTTCTAACTCTATACACTCTACCGCCAATAATAAATAATATCACAAAAAAAAAAAATTTTCACAATATCCTTGTAGGTATACCGCACAAAAGCATAATAAACCATTATTTTTCATGGTTTAGCCCTTTTTTTCGTTTTTTTCTTATTTTTTTTCTTTTGATTTACAAAACAAACATCAAGACAAACTTAGAGAAAGAAAATCAATGATTTCTATATTGCATAATGACTGAGGTGGAGATCGAGGTAAAATATATATATAAAAAAAAAAATAAAAAACATAGACAACACAACACAGAGTCTACTACAAGACAATAACCACCTTTTGTATATCCTTTTTGGTAAAATTCAATTTTTTCCCGCCTTTTTTACTTCATAAATACATACACACGAAAATATAAATACAAACAAATAAAAGTCAATTACAAATTCCCAGCTGAGCTGATTATGATGGTTTGCCCTCTACCTACCCATCCACCCCCAAAAACGACTCTGTAGGTTGAGGGTGAATCACCTGTCTTTTACGGTAGGACCAAAAGCTTTTTCCTCCAAATTCTCTCAGAGAGAAAGTTATACAGAGAAAGAGAGAGAGAGAAAAAGCTTTCCCTCTTCTTTTAATTCGATACCTGATTTTTGAGCGAATTCGCCGTGCATCACGAAGTGTGTGGATATGAAAAATACACAGTTTGAGAATAACTGAATTTTACTATGCCAATGTGTTGTGTGTATTTTGGCGGGTCTCCTAAAGGACATGCTCCATTCAAATACAAATCGGGGGTGGCCGGGTATCCGTTTGCCGCCGGAGCATACAAAAATAAGGTCCTTCATCGTTGTTGTCGTTCTCCATCGTGTTCATTTCGTTCGTTCGTTTCGTATATCCCGTCGTTCGTTGGCTCTGTATTTTGTGTTGTGTATGAGAAAGGACGATGACTAAGGAATTGTGTGAATATTTTTCTTTTTTTGTTTGTGTTTTTCATATTATTTTTTCTGCTTCTTTTTTTTTTTGTGTATTTTTTCCTTCATATAGCAAGCTATTCCGAAAAATGGGCGAAATGATTTTATATTCTAACGCTCTGATTTTAGTCCTGTCAGTTGTTAACGGATTCTCGTAACAGTGGCACCGGAATAAATCACACTTGCATACGAAAATATAATATAAACGGTCGTCGGTTGATAGTCTTCGTTGTCGCGGTTCTACTATGTTTTTGTCGTTTGTTTGTTCCGTGATCCTGGGTTACATATAAGGATTTTTTACCTTAAAATTATATTTTTTTTTTCTGTCGAGGTTTTTCGTCCTAATTTTTTTTTTTTTTTTTTAATTCAGTGTGTCCTTATTTTTGTGCGATTTGCGTGCCATTACGTACATAAATACGTGCCGTAGTTTATTTTATTTCGTGTAAAATATATAAAAGAAAAAAAAATATATAATAAATAAATTGTATAAAAAAGAAAAAGAGGGAAAAAAGGAGCAAACAAAATAAATACAAAAAGAAAAAATACAAAGTACCCAGTATGAGAACGTAAAAGAATTTTTATTTAATTTATATCCTTGCTGGCTAGATCGTGAAGTGTTTTAGCTTTTTTTTTCTCTTCTTCCTATTTTTTGTTTTTTGCCTTTGCTTTTGATATATTTTTTTTTTTTTTTTTTTTTTTTTTTTTTTTTGAAATGTGATGTGACCTTTTGCAATATACCCCTGCCTGGCTTTGGGATGGTTGGTGGTGAAAAATAGCTATGTGTGCTCATCGTTTTTGTGACAAAGGACAATGTTTATATACGATGAGCCTCTTTTTACACACGTGACGAGATATTCTCTCTACGCTATGATGACGACTTGACTGATTTGTCAGTCACATTTAATTAATCTAGACTTGGATTTTATTTTTCTTCTTCTTCCTTGGTTTTTTTGAACAAAAAAAAAAATATATAAATTGGCTTTGAGATTAAAAAAAAAATAAATTATCAACCTTGACTTTTGAGTCAACGACGACGATGAAAACAAAAAAGGATTTTCTCTTCTCTGATCCTTTTTGGTCTTTGTCATTTGTCAAAAAAAAAAAAAATTAAAAACAAAACACACAGAGACAAAAATCCCAATTTTTGAAAGCAATTTCTCCTTTGTTTGAAATTCACAACAACACCACCATTCACCACCACCACAAGCCTTCAGTAGCAGAAATACACCTGTGAACTTTTGTATGGCAAAAGGGAGCATTGGGGTTATAATACATTTAATCCTTTTGACTGACCGATTAAGCTAATTGGTTCATCCTAGAACACATCGTTATATACCAAAATAACACCAAAAACAGAAAAAAAAATAATAATACTAAATCCTTGTATCTCTCTGTACGTGAAAAAATATCCACAACACAAACAATCGACGATTGGTGTGTCCTTTACGTTTCTCCCCATGCAAGGACTTTCCCTATACCTTTAGATCGTCCTGGTCATCGTGTTTATATCTTCTTTCGTGTATGTTCTCTTAATCCACCAACTAGCACACAACACAAACTAGCCAGGATACATTCAAGCCACCTCTCGTGTCGTCGAATATATAAAATAAAACCCTCTCGATTATATCCTTAGCGTTTATTGAATACTTTATGGATATTTCTTTTTTTTTTTTTGTATTTTTTGGAAACGATAAGCGATCTAAAATGATTTTTGAGTTCGTCTATTTGTGATTTTTGATTCTCATGTGAGATAATAAATAAATAGTTTAGACTCAAACCGCTTTATGTGAATGTGTCTTCGATATGTGTGCGTGTTTTTTTTTTTTTTTTTTTTTTGTTTAATAAAACCAAAGTGCTGCACTTAACGAATTAACCAACACCACATTATCGATATGGAAAAAGTGAAGTGGAATATACTATCGCTACCGGTAGAAGTGGCGGTAGCGGGTTTAAAAAAACGATAATAAATAATCGTTGAAACCTGTCACTTTATAGTAAAAAAAAGTACCGGATTAAGTGGTCTCCTATACTCACATACATATGCAAATAAAATGATAATGTGATTACGGTTTAATTTGCGTTAATCGGTGTTCTTGTTGAAATTATTGGTGTTTACATTAATAAATGAGATGAAATCCGTTTTTTTTTTTTTTGCAACATTTTTTCTGTTTTTTAATTTTAAATTCATTTATAATTTCTTATTGGGAGAGATCCTTGAGCAAGGATTCTTATAAAAAAAAAACTGTGATATTATTTTTTGTATAGTCTGAACTCGGGTCGATAAATTAATAAATATTTATGAGTCACGACCCTCTCAACTGGCAGCAAGGAGCAGGCAGCTCAAACTACCACCACCAACAAACAAAACAACTTGACTTGACTTCTCTCTTGATGGATAAAATAAAAAAATAATACAAAACAGGAAACACAAGAAACAAACAAAAAAAGTACAAAAAAAAATCCTTTAATTGTGATTTTTTTATTTTTTTATTTCATTGTGTGTGTGTTTTTTCTACTCGGTGGTATTTTTATTATTTTTTTTTGTTTTTTTGTTTTTCTTTCTATTTTTTTCTACCTGAAGTGTTTATGAATATGCGATTAATTGCAACGAGAAATCATAACAGCTTTTTTTATATAGTAAGGATAAAAAAAAAAAAAACAGATAAAAAATTCAATTTGATTTAAAAAATAATTGGTAGTGAAATGTCGTCGTCTAAAGCTCTCTTGAATTTGTGATGACAATTTACTGATGATAATGATTAGGAAGTAGATTGGGTATAACGACGGCAATGGATGATGGTAGAAGGGGGTTAAGATGAAGTGTTGAAAGGATAATTAATACTGTTTGCATTTTACCTACAAATAAAAAAAAAATAAAAGAAAAATAAAACCAGCAACAAACAATTAGGATAATGATAGCAATTTATTTGTGAAGATATACTTTTTTTTTATTTGGAGGTTTTTGTGTTTGTTGTTTATAAAAGAGAAAAGTTAAATAAGGATTATTTTGAATTTAATCATGGATTAGTGAGTGGAAAACGCAGTGATTGTTTTGAATTAGTTGATTGTCAACAGGGTTTTTTTTTTTTATTTAAAAAAAAAAAGAAAATTTGTCTTCATTTAGAAGAGGTTAATAGTCTCATTAATTTAACTTTTTTAAAAAAGTTTGAATTGGGACTTATGTGGTGTATGGAAAAAAATAAAACAGAATAGAAGGTCTTTGAAAAATACACTTTAAAATACTTTATCTTTGAATGAAATATTTAATTTTAAATTATAGTTTTCTATAAAATAGGACTAATTTTTGAGAAATGCATACAAAAGAATAACATTTCCACAATTGGCATTTGGTATGGATTTCCGATTTTGATATTCACTCAAAGACTTAAGAGTTTATTTTTACTTAATAAATAAATGTCAAAATTGCTGTTTTGAGAGTCAAGAACTTAAAAGGAATATGATAGTTGATTAAAGGATTAGGCCAGTCTAGATTCCTTATAAAAGTTCGTTTTTTTAGTATAAATATTTTAATTGGAAAAAATATTTGTAGAAAAGACTTCTTTTGAATGTTACAAAAATGTTCATAAAAAAAATATTACAAAAAAGCGTCTCTACAATGAATAGGTACTTGTATGAATATTTTGGAGTCTTTTTAGAAAAAACGTAGCTCAATCGCATGCATGAATGATCAAACAGTTTCGATATTAATTTCGCACAGAAAATCATACGGAATTTAAAAAGTAATAAAATTTGGATTTTTAGCACGCAGAAAGTTGCTAGTTTGGAAAAACCTTATTTGCTTATACATTTTGTTATAGTTATAATTATTAATGAAAAACTCTATACCTACCTTTTTTTCACCATCACCTGAACTCTCTGTGACGATTCTTAGCTTCAAATTATTAAGTGTTTTTTTAAATTTCGTAAATAATGAAAATGTTCAATGCAATCCAAAATAAAGTTTTTTCAACTCAAGCCTTTAACGACGCATGATGAAAGCAATTTTCAAGGAATTATTCTCTCCTAAAGAGGATTGGATTAAAAATAGTTGTACACTCCCTGGCATAAAGACAGTTCTTATAAACTAAAATTTAACTTACATTAAGGTTCTTTGACCACCTACCGTAGAGTAACTTGTAACTTTTTTCGAATTAAAATTTATAAGTTACACAATTCAACCGAAATGACTCCATGATTTACGATTTTGTCTACAAAACTAAAACTAAACATCAGAAACATTAGCAAAATTTCTTTTGAAAAAGTCCAGATTTAAATTAAATTCATGAAAAATGCTGTCAAGGTGTTTACAATGAAAAACGTTCTTTAACGAAAAAAGTTGGCGAACGGAATGTTCCACTAAGAGTTTGGTTTTATATAAGGATTTAAAAGCTTCTTAGAAATAGTAAATTAAAAATATTTTTATTTCTTTTCGCGACCATTATAAGTTATTTTTCCTAGAATACAAAATAAAATCTGTTTGATTAATAAGAATAACTAAATATTCCCTCAGTAAACCAAAGTTAAACTAAAAGTTAAATTACTTTTTGCTTTACTTTAGTTTTAGACGCTAGCTAAAATTAAAAGTTAATTATAAATATTTTTTTTTTAAATTAAATAAGCTACAATTCCAATTAGTACTTTTTAAAATACTAATGAAAAAAAATACAAAAAATAAATCAAATTTTTGATGTTAGGTAAAGTTTCGGTTTTCCAATAAAAAATTTACAAAATTACGATGATGGAGAATGCCAAAAAAGTGGGTCCGGCAATTCTGTCTGTCTGTTTGTCTCTATCTGGAGCTGCAGCCTAAACGAGTGAAGTGATTTTCTTCAAACTTGGTATTTAGCAGTTTTGGGTTTTGGCCAAAACTAACGCTACCTGCCATATAACGGAAATGGAAAAGTTAATTTTTTTCAAAAACTTCTCTAACGATATTGATTAAAATTTTTGTGTGAAGTATTACACATAAGAGCCAACTTTTGAAATAAAAAAAATATTTTTTGTACCGTTATTAACGGTATTTGTCATAGAACGGTTTTTTTGATTTATGAATAACTCGTACAAGACTAATCCGCTTTCAACGAAAATTTTTATACAAGAGCATTCAAGTAAAGGTAATATTAAAATTTAAGAAAATTTTCAAAAAACACACTTTTGGATTTTTAAAAAATATTTCAATTTTTTGAAAACGGTTTGACGAAAAATCTTTAAATTTCGTTTTTATGTGTTAATTAATTATTTCTTCAAAATGGCATACCAACTTTTTTTTTTGAAAAATGTTAGAAAATTTTTATTTATAAAAAATAATTTTTTTAAATTAAATTTTCGAATTTTTTTTTCTAAAAATACCTTTTTATACAAAAAATAAAATGGCATACTTGGTTTTTTGTAAAAGATCATTTAAAATAGTGTTAATTATAAAAAATAGATTTAATTTTATTATACTACTTTTGAAATTTCTTCAAAATATCAAATTTTAAATTTCTTCAATAAAAACAAAAAGCTTTAACATTAGAGTTACTTTAAGTATAAGAGCAAGTACGTGCGACCCCAGTCGTCCAATTTATTATATTAAATTTTAAAATGGGCCTTCTAAAAATTATTATTAAACAACAATTTTCTTTTATAAAATATAGGTAAATCAGTTTTATTTACATTTATATTTTTATGAAGAAATGAACTAAATATAAATACACTGGTTATTGAAAAAATTGTTGAAAACAAAATGACAAAATATGTGTTCGAAAATCCTATTTCAACTTTAACTAGAGCTAGAATTTTTAAATTCCTAAAAAAAGAGCGAACAATTTTTTTCACAAAAAAATCCAAAAACAAGCCGATTAGATAATGCAACTTTTTTGCTTAGCCCCATAAATAACATTATCTTCTACACAATATTTTATTAAATACATATCTCCTACTTTTAAAAGTGCACTAATTATTTCAGGTAAAATTTTGCGCGAATAAAAAATGACACAAATATTAAAATTCGATATGAAGAACTGGTGTTCGATATTTTCTCACGTGTTTAATTAAAATAACTTTTTCTAGTTTCTAATAATTTCATCGTATTTCAAAATTTACCAAGAGCATGACCTAGTTTCTAATTTTTTTTCTTTTTTTTTTAATTCCAAAAAATAAACTTTAATCAAGATTTCTGTATATAAATATTGTCAATATTAAGTTAATTAATTTATACTGACATTTTGAAAATTGTCAATTTATGCAAACTTCCTTAAGGGGACTCTTTTCAAATATAAACAAACTAACATACTCTTACTCAAAATGTTGGTATAAAATAGGACTTTGCCATTCGATTGTTGATGAGGTTGCATTTCCACATTTACCATATACTTCCACCATGTGTATATCTCATATAAGGAGAACCACAAAATATAGAGTCGACTTTATCTTAGTCCTTTTTTGGTTTTCTCGTAGTTGTTGTTGTTTATATAATTGCTGGTACTTCTACAGCTATACTATCAGGACAACTTGAAGTCGAATCGAGCTGGAGAAGAAGTGTTGTAAAACAATTCTTTGAGTGTGTAACCAAATAATTATCTACACACAATACCCTTAAGCTATGCAAAAAGTGATGGTAAAAGTGTTTTTGTTGTTGTTTGTTTGTTTCAAAGTGTATATCCTTCTTCTTTTGAATAAATTGAAATCTCTCCAAAAAAAAAACACATACACACACTCATCCATTTAGTCCCAACAAACTGCAAGGAAAACTCCATCGACACGGATTGCTCGTTTCACACTCTCTCTACTCTCTATGCTGTTGAAATAGATATCTTGAGGCTTAAGGCATTTTGTTCCGTGTGCCGTTCCGGAGTGTGGCGGTGTTGGGGTAACCTTCAAAAAGCCAGTAAGTGTGTTGTCTTTCCACCATCAGAATAGAAGTAGTACCGGCACCGACACCGTCATCGTAGTCGTTGTCGGAGTTGATTAAAAATTCATTTCTGTTTGTTGATGTAATTAGGATCAAGGATGCTGAGTTTTGGGTCTGGGTTGTGGGTCTTGCTCTTGGTCTGGGAAGTGGTTGAAAAGGAGGAAGAAAATAAACCCTACCAGGAAAATGTTGATGTTGAATACCCAACCGTCCAGAAAACCCTCTCGGTAGATAGGTAAAGATACACACACAACGAGTTACCTTCCTTATATACCTAGTAGAGGAAAAGTAAATATTGTAGGTTATATTCCCAAACACGACCTCGATTCACGATTGCTTCAACGTCGTCATCGTCTTCTTCTTCATCATCACGGTCGTCGGTGATTTTCTCGTCATAGAGTCTTCATTTTCTATCCCATAGTGAATTGTTTCACCATCAAAATCAAAAAAATCCTTTTTTCCATGCCACTTCTCTTAGTCCTTGTTTTTTTCATACCTACTTTGTAACGTTCGTTCGCACATTTACCAGCGCGCGTTGTCTTCCTTTAATATAAAAATCTGTCTTTTCCAATTATGAGGCACAGACATGGTAGGATTGGAATTGGCACCTCGAGGGGATTCTATCAACCAAAAAAGGATGTGTGTGTTTGTTCCCTATCTCTCTCTCTCTAGAATTCACTTTCCTCCTCATCATATACCTATCCAAAACTCAAGACTCAAGTGAAAGCTGATGGCACTTGTAGAGGTAGTTTGGTATATTGTTTAATATTGAAACGAAGCAAGACACAATCTCGCACAAATAATATAATGTTTATCCTTAAGCTGGCTTGACTGATACAACAATATAACAACAACAACAAATAGAAAGTCACTTTCAACTTCTACTACTAGCTACACCATGATGATATGGTGGCAGTTTCGAGACAGGCATCAGGCAGCAGCCAGGATGTGGAGATGTGCAAATAGTATATGTATATTCCTGGGAAATGAGCACTTTTCCAGTCAATTCACTGTAAAATCACACCGAGACGGGGCTTTGTTTGTGCGACATCATTACGCCTCTACTTCGTCGTCCTTTTCTATATATGACACGCTGCCGCTTGCAATCCTGCGAAATATCTACCTACTCGTATGTGAGAATGAGAATATCCTATCGTTGTCAGGGAAAATTACCCTTTCTATAACCCCTTTTTCCGCCGATCCACTCACTGTCCCCATATCCTTGCACAACAATAGAACACAAAATAAAGGCACAAAGTTAATGGCAGAATCTAAAATTTGTGTTTTGTGTATATAAACGTGTTTTTACGCCCTCCATTCTCAATTACAAAATTGTCGTGCTTCGTTCACAGACAAGCACCTATCTGGCTGCCTTCATCTAGAAACATACACACACATACACACACAAATCATTTATTGTTTTTGTTGTTGTTTTTTTTTTTTTATTTCTATTGAACTGGATGTGATATCCTTGTTTAAGGCAGAAAAGTAGGTATAGGTATAAGTTTTGACGTATAATTAAAAATTACAGCTCATCAAAACAAGCTTCCGCTTTTCCAAACTATAATTGTCATGCATATGTATTTTGCCTTTGAATAACACTTAAGGGATTCGTCTGTGTGTTTGTGTGTGTGTGTGTAGTTTGTAGAGGAAGTTTGTCATAAGAGTTGGTAATAATTGCTGTTGGTATTTGGTTTGACGTGTGCGGTTTTTGGAGCAGAGGAATATAATTTCCAAATATGTCATACTCAAGGGTACAATTCTCCCCAGTACCTATTCTCATTTATGTGTTATGTAATACCTTTATTTAAGGTAGGAAGGTTGATTTACACCTCAAACGTTTACCCTATAGAAAATGTTTTTTTGACGAGTGTATTGCAAATTTTGTTAGAACCAATTTAATTGGTAATGGTTAAGCCTATTACATTTTGATTTTAGTCAAAAAAAAAAAAAAGATTTAGGAAATAAGGATTCGAAGGAAATTAAATAATGAATGAATAAGAATTGTTTAACATTATTGTGGTTTCATATTGTAGGTACAAGTTATTATGTGTAGATGATTTTATATTTGATGTAGTTTTTTGTAGAAAAGAAGAAAAATAAGGAACTTTTTGTGCAGTAAGAGATAAAAATAATTTAATGAGAAAAATTGAGCCGATTTTCTGCAAAGTCTGATTGTCAGGTATGGGCTCCAATAGCTTTTACCTATGTTTTGAAAATGGATATTTAGAGACAATGATTGTAATAGAATTGTTACAAAATATGTCATTGCATATGAAATTAATTAATTTTTGCAAAATCCTTAAAATTGAAGTGTGTTTTTAGTGAAATTTAAAAGTCAGATTTTCAACTGAAAATGATTTAAGAGTATTTATAACAAGAATAAAATATAAAAATAAGTCTTAAGCAAATTTCATTTTATGCTATTCAGCATTAAAAAAAAATTATTTAAATCATTCGAGCATTGTTAAATACTTTTTTTATATATTTTTTTCAATGAAACCTCTTCATTGGATTCCAAGTTCCAAGAGCTCGTCAGGATAGGATCCAAAATTATGTAACATGAAACTAGTTGTGTTGTGTAAAGCAATTTTTTTTTGCATGGATATTCCATAGTTTCAAATTGTTGGAAATCATTTATTCCAAACAAATTTTTAGTGGAAACAAAAAAGTTGAAGTTTAATTAATTAACGCTGCAAACGTTAGAATTATAAAAAAAAAAAAAAAAAACTGATTCTAATAAGATAAATCCTTCACAACCATCACCAGGCAGACAAACCAACTTACTAATTATTGTAATAACGCTAGATAAATGCAATTGATTTAATGTTTTCGCCTCAAATTTAGGTTTTAAGTTAAAGCCATAATATGAAAGTAGAATTATTTCGCCAGAATTATAAAAACCATGGCACATGATGGACTGCCAGTTTTGATGTTACCCAACAAAATCGATAAGAAAATTAAATTGTAAGAAGAGTTTCACTTCAATTTCAGTATAGTAACGCAATATTTTTTTGACAAAATTCTATAAGGTTACTAAAGAAGTTCTTTAAAAAAAAGAACAAATTAAAATGAGTTGAATCACAACCGAAAAAAAAGTGAGAATGAAAAAACCAAGAGTTTGATACTTCGTATGACCAAATAAATTATTTCAAATGCCAACAATTCCCATTCACCGTTTTGATAAAAAAAAATGTTACACATACACCACAGTGACCGTGTATAGTTTAAACTGCAAAAAAAATAGAAAAATGAATTTTTCAACGATTGAAAATTTTTAACAATTTAACTTTTTGTTGACTATTCACTGACTGCAAAAATAATTGAATAGTATAAATATATAAATATAATATAATACAATTTTGAATACTTAGAATAAATTTTTAGTGTTACAGGATTTCAATGATTTTTTTTCTGTGTCATTCACTTAAATACGCATGAAAAATGGAAGTGTTAGAAGCGAAACAATAATAAAACCCTTTAAAATTTCTAGTAAAAATTCAATTTTTATTGTTCAACATGAACTTTTGTAACAGATAGCATGTTCGATTACTTCCAAAAGCCTACAGTGCAGTTAATCATAAAGTGAATCCAAATAATTAAGTGAGATCTTTTCCTTTCTTACATCACGGAAAAAGAAGTTATCGGGACCATCCAAATTGAACTTCTTTTCATCAGAAAAGACGACCTGATGCCATATTCTATCCCACCTTATTTTTTCGCAAAATTAAGACGCTGATTTCGACGAGCTTCATTTAGTGGTGTTTTTTTTTTTTTAATTTTCAAATATTTTAAATGTATGGCTTGCCGAATATTCCGATAAACTTTTGATTTGCTTGGATTAACTCCAGTCTTACCTTTGATTTTGTTAACTGATAAGATTGAATTTTAAGCTTCTCTTAGTATAGCCCTTCGATTTAAGGTGTTGTTGCCGTTTGAACTCGTAGTTTGTAGTTTTTACTTGCTCTGTAAGGTTTCGTGTGGAAAAAAAAAATTCGAGGTTTTAATCAAAACCAACATTACGATGATGGAGAATTCCGAAAAAGTGGATCTCGCAATTCCGTCCGTGAGTCTGTGCGTAAATCTGATTATCTTCAAATTTCGTACAGATGATTCTTATAGAATTCTGAACGTTGTTTTTTTTTTTATATCTCACTTAGAAAGTGTACCTTCCATACAAATTTTTCAAGTTATACCAAATGACTCGAAAACGGCTCTAACGATTTTGATAAAAAAGTTTTTTTTATAATTTTACAAACAAGACCCAACTTTTGATTAAAAAAAAATATTTTTTGGAAGGTTACTAACGGTAGCTGCCGCAGAACCGTTTTTTGGTTTCAAAATATCTCTTACAAGACTAACCAGATTTCAACGAAAATGTTTATACATAAGCTGTTAATTAACCGTAATATTAAAATGTTAGAAAATTTTCTAAAAACACATTTTTGGATTTTTAAAAAATATTTCAATAGGTATTTTTTTTTTTTTTTTGAAAAATCAATTTATGGAAAACTGGTTTTTGAAATGTTTCGAAATTTTATTTTTAAGTGTAAATTAATTATTTCTTTAAAATGGCATACTAACTTTTTTTTTTAATGTTAAAAAATTTTTATATGTTTATAAAAAAATTAATTTTTTAAAAAAACGACTCTTACGATTTTTTTCCTCAAAATTCCTTTTCATACAAGAAACCAGATGGCATACTTCGTTTTGTGATCAAAACCTTTAAAAACGGTGTTTTATTAGTTATAAAAACAGATTTTATGTATACTTTTTTACCTAATGGGAAATGGTTTAATTAAATCTTATTATAATTTTGCCTCATTTTTTCTATAAAATGCTTTAAGATAAGTCGTGCATTTTATTTCCATAGTTTTCCTTATTTCTAAGATAGTTGCAGACTACGCTATGGCTTCGAACAATCTTGTCCCCTATATAACAACTACTATGACCATCGTAATAATGAGCCCGAATTTGTGCTTTTTCTTCTATTGTAAGGTAAATTCCTTTTGGCATAGTTGGTAAATTGGTGATAAAAAACTTTAAATAATTTTTTTAAGCTACTAGATCGTTTTTCAAAGTGTATTTAAAAGAATGACTCAAAATAAACGCAAATTTTGTGCATTAGATTCTTAAAAGTGCTCCAACATTTTAATTTTTTTTTTTTTAAACTTAAAATTTTTCTTGGAAAATATTTTCGTCAATAAATTCTTTATAAAGTTTTTTTTTTATTATAAAAATTAAAAGAGAAATATTAAAAAGAATTTTAAAAAAGGGCCGTATTTCAGGAAATAACTCGCAGTGTATTGTATATAAAACTAAAAAAATAATTAAAAATCGTAAAAGAACAAAAAAAAAAAAATTTTTTTTACTTAAAAATTGATTTTTTTAACGAAATTGTTGTAACCATTTTTGAGAAAATTATACTTTTACTTTTTTTTTAAACTGGTATATGACATTTACCGTTACAAAAGCTACATTTGTATCTTCTCTTGTTCTAAAAACTTTGACTTTTTTTTCAAAAAGTTAACACCTTATTGAAAAACAAATATGTATTTTCTTTTTAACAAACCCTTAATACTGATTTTAAAAATTTAAAGTTTCGTTAAGCTGGAAATTTCGTTTTTTTTTTTAATGTATTCCAAAGAAAGTCGAATCAAATCATAAAATGTTTTTACTTTCTCTATTCCTTATAAACAAAAAAAAAAAAAACTATCTATTGTGTGGCCTTTACAGAAAAATTTGGAATCTTCCAAAAAGCAACTAAACAAAGTTATTTTACTTGAATAATCCAATTGATTAATTCTATTCCAAAGTTTCGAAGAATTAGTTGTGTATAAAAATACCACAGAAATACAAAATAGAATTTAATTTTATTTTTGTATTTGAATTAACAAACACAATATCGCCTAAATTTATACTGCATAATTGAAATATTTCTCTGAATTATATTATCCATATCCAAAAAGTAAAATCTTCAAATAAATAAAACTTTTCACTAAAAATTTACATTTTTTGTGAAACAAGTCTAGACTACAAATTTACGACTTACCTAAATGCAAATGAAATGGAAAATCAATAAGAAAATTCCTAAAAAAAAACATTCTGTTCATGCATTTTTATACACAAAAAAAAAAAGTTAGAGATAAAATGTAAATAAAAGCATTACTTCTAGGAATTTATCTGAACTAGGTATCTAATCAAAGAAGCTTCCAATAAAACTTCTTTATAAATAACAAAATAATAAAATCTACACAAACTTGCATCATTTTTTTTTTTTTTTTTTTTTACTTCAGATTCTTTGATGTAGTAAGCTTAGAACAAGCTTTTAACTACAATCAGAGGCTCATCATAAGTGCATGTTAGTGGTTAGTAGACAAAAAATACAACCTCCCACATGCACAATATAAAAACAAAATAATTACAAACAAATTTACAAGTTATAAAATTATAAGTACAAAAAATCCAACATTTATTTAAAACATTGATTAACAGTCACGATTGTGGAGCACTGGTTCGAAACAATGTTTTTAAACCCATTTTCGTCAAATTAAAGTCTAAGGATGAATGGTTCAAGTTAAAAAGTTTACTCATGCGACTAAGAGGCTCATTAATACCATAGTTTGTTCTATGAAAGTCGATATGCAAAGGTTCAAATCTTCGTAGGAGGTGAGATCCACCCGGATAATTTATACCAATACAAGCTAATAGATCAGGGGCGTCAATTTGGGAATTAATAAGCTGATGAAGAAAGATTAAATCATTATTTACACGTCTCTGTGCTAAAGTTTGTATCTGAAGAAGTTGAATGCGATGTTCATAAGGTGGCAAGTTGAAAGGGTCGGTCCAAGGAAGACCTTTTAGAGCGAAGCGTACAAAATTGTGTTGAATAGATTCGATTCGGTTTTTATGAACTTCATAAAAAGGACTCCATACTTGAGAAGCGTACTCAAGATGGGGTCGAACGTAGCAGTTGTACAAAGATAGAGTAACAAATGGATCATCAAATTCCTTTGCCCAACGTTTAATAAAACCAAGCATTGAGCTCGCTTTATTTACTATAAAATTGATGTGTTCAGTAAATCCTAAATTTGAACTAAATTGGACACCCAAGTCTTTGAAGCTAAATACTCTACATAGCTTATGTTGCAAGATGTAGTAATCAAAAATATTAATGACTCGTTTTCTCGAGAATGTAATTGTTTGGCATTTAGCTGGGTTAAGTGAAAGGCCATTTTTACCACACCAAACATTAAAACTGTTAATATCGCTTTGTAGAAGGATACGGTCATTGTCAGACTTAATTTCTTTAAAAATCTTCATATCATCAGCAAATATGAGAATATCACTTGAAGTTATGCACGAGATTACGTCGTTTATAGCTAAAATGAATAAAAATGGGCCTAGGTGACTTCCCTGAGGGACGCCAGAGTTGGCTATAAAAAGATCTGAAAGACAGTTTCTAAATTTGACCTGATAGGATCTTTGGTTAAGATAAGATTCTACCCAGGCAATAAAAATACGTGAAAAACCAAAAGCTTTTAATTTGAAGATTATTATTTTATGACTAAGTTGATCAAATGCCTTTGAAAAGTCAGTGTAAACGCAGTCAACTTCATTACCTTTTTCTAATGCATTTGAACATTTATTTAAGAAGCTAAGAAGATTAGTTGTAGTAGATCTTTTTCTTACAAAGCCATGCTGCTTTTCACTTATCAGATTTTTACTATAAAATGCTAGACTATCACAAACAACTTGCTCAAAAACCTTTGGAATGCAGGATAGTTTCGAGATAGGCCTATAATTCTTTATATCTGTCTTATCACCCTTCTTGAAAACAGGAGTGAGGAATGACTTTTTCCAGATGGAGGGAAATTTTCCTGACTTGATGGAAAGTTTGAATAAAAATGTTAGAGGCTGAACTAGGGAGTTTCTACAGTTTTTTAATACTATTGGTGGCACACCATCTGGGCCAGCAGAACAATCATCATTTAAGGATGAAAGAAGGTCTAACACAGTACTTTGCAGTACAGGGATGTTCGTACAACTCGTTTCGGAATATGAATGTAAATTTTTGAAATAGATTTCGTCAACATCAACAGTCTCATTAACAAATGAATTACGAAAGTTATTGGCGAAAGCATTGCAAATGTCAAATGTTTGATGTAATGTAATATCGTCATGAATGAAGTTTGCCGGATATCCATCTGAGTTTTTCTTTGAGTTAACAAGGTTCCAAAATGACTTTGGATCTTTTCTTAGGGAATTTCCTTTCTCAATCATGTAGTCGGTGTACAAATTTTTTGAATGAGTTTTGAATTCTTCAAATAGTTCAACGTAAGAAGCGTGATCAACTGGGGAAAGGGTTCTTAAAAAAAGTTTCCATGCTTTATTTCGTTTATTTCTTAGTATTTTTAGGTCTTTTGTGTACCAAGGGTGACTAAAATTATTATTATTATTATTTGATTTTTTCATGGAAATGGAATTTACAAGGCTGTTAAGGATGTTATAAAAATTTGTAACTGCTTCATCAATATTAGATAATGTAAGTATATTTTCTATCCCTGAACTAGATATGTTTTCAGAAAGCAACTCAAAATTTGCTTTTTTAAAATCAAGAGTATAAGAGCAATCAAAATCGTTACTGTTTTCAGTAATATGATTGCTCCATTCAAAGAAGATATCCAAAGGTGGATGGTAACCGTCTATATTAGTGATACCAGTTCTAGACTCTAGAACAAGAGTACTAATAGCGTCAGAGGAAAATACTAAATCGAGAATTCGATTTTTATAGTTTTTAATACAGCTTATCTGCTGTAAGTCAGTATACAAAATTTTGTCTAATAAAGCAAGCTCATTTTGTGAAGATGTTAGTGAAGCTTCTTGATATGTTTCATCATCGGAAGGGACCCAATCAATGTGAGGTAAATTGAAGTCTCCTAAAAGTAATATGTTGTTATTGGAGCAAGACAAGTCAAGTAATGGAATCAAAATAAGTTGGGTTTGTTACAATTTTAAATGATGAAATAAAACTATTGGGCTTACTTATTTTTGTGCACTTAATAGATGTTGTTGAAGGAATGGTTTTACAAGAAACTAAATGGGAAATTATATCATCAGGAGATGTATTAGGGTCTAACCGTGAAACGAAAATCGATCTTGGTTTCGAAACAGCCTTAATTATATTAGTACTAGCAACGGTGGTTGTCGAGGCTACTGGTTGAGTAGGATTAGGTAATACAGCAATAGGATGAGGATTTGTGTTGAGATTTGTGCGTTTTGGAGATGGACCAGAATTTTTCACATTCGATGAATTGTCTCTCCTTCTTTTTTTGTTAATTTTTTGGGTACGTACATGAGCTTTGTTTATACCGGAACCAGACTGAGCAAGAATATCATCATCGTGAGAAGAAATTAAATTTTGAGGAAGGTCAGGAACTAAATCATCAGTTGAAGTGGAGTTATTTACCATACTGTTAGTTATGGAAAAAGAATTTAAATTTGAGACCGCAGTATTAAAAACATTGAGAAGTTCTTCGAAACCTTTTGAGAGTTTTAAAATGTCTGCTTTAAAAGAAGACATTTTGAAAGCTAATGTAGATATAGATAATTCGCGGCAATCAGGGCAATACCAATAGGCAAACTTAGAGTTAGAAATCTTTTCAATAAAACCATTAGTGGAACCAATGCATTTTGCATGGTAGAGATTACCACACGGTCCGAAACAAGCATATAAGGGAGTAGAAATCGACCCATCAGAACAATTTTTAGTCGAGCAAACCATGGTATTTATTTGAAATACAATTAAAAAATAAATATGTAAAAATAATAATTAAAAATATAAAAAATAAAAAAAAAATAATAAAAAATAATAATATTGAAAAACAAATTAAATAAGAAAAAAAAAAATAGATAAAAAAAATAAAAAAAATAAAATTGTATGAAAATCAATTAAAAAAAAAAGAAATTGATTTTTCGTCAGACAGTGGGAATTGAACCTGGACCCCTAAGATTAAAAAAAGTTAAACAAAAAGAACCGCGCTTTTACCACTTGAACCGCGGACGCTTTAAATATTTTAAAAACAAATTCTAATAAGAAACTAAAAAAATGGGTTTAAAATATTAAAACAAACAAAAAAAAGTGAGCTATAAACTAATAAACGGAATTAATAAATAAGGGGAAGTGCTAATGTATAAGGAAAATACACTGACACATGTAAATAAAGAAAAAAAAAAAACACTCAAACTGAGGGAAACTTTTTTTTATTTTAATAATTACCGGAGACTATTGTCTATAAATTAAAACATTTAATTTTAAACACTTTTAACACAATTTAGGGAATTATTATAGGTAAACACAAAATAGTACACTTTTTTCAGTGCACTAAAACAAAAATTTGAAATTAATTTTAAAAATTTACAAATTAAAACGACAAAAATCACGGAGACTATTATAACACACAGCTACAATAAATGAACCAGTGCTGTCACCATCATCATTTTTATCTAAATCAGTTTTGATTTTTCAAATTCATCTCAAAAATTTCTAAGAATTGCAATTTAGAAAAGCCAAAGCCATATAATAACCTTATACCAAGGTAACTTGTATCTCTATGAGTTTTTTTTTTTTTTGAAAAATTTGGTATGTCAGAAATGAATGTTTGAAATTGTAACAACACATCTTCCGAATGGAGAGGATTTATTGAACCAATTAAATTGTCTTCACCCAACATCTGGCAAAGGATTCATAACGATCTGTACACACATGAAGACGACACATATCGACATTCAACATGTTCCAATAGAGCCCCCTCAAAACTCAAACGAATTTTTGTCTGTTATGGCATTTTGACCTGTTCGTTGAACTATTACACACATAGATATGTAATGTACCTTTAAAGCTTCATGGTCGTCCTCATCGTCAGATATATCCTTTTTTGCACATATTTTGTGCTATCCAACAGGAGAATATTGCAATAATTGTATGTAGGTTATGTTGGGAATTCATGCATACCACATCCAATTCAAGCCATCAATCCAATTTCTCAATTTTCACATATCAATGTTTGCCTTTTATATGATTAAATGAGATCGAGCACTTAACAAAAAAATAAGGACGAAATTGGGGCGTTGTGTGGGGGTGACATCAGAAATCATAACCGACCGACTGACGACGATGAAGATGACGGGGATAAAAATAAGAGGTATTTGCTCAATCACTGCAGTAGTGGTGTTTACTCAAGGTCTGGTCATCATCCAGGACATATTGGTCGTCATCATTATACCGCAAAAAGAGAAGAATCCTTCATTTTTATACACACACACATTCATACAGACATCTCATCTCAAGTGAATGTATATACGGCGTCAGCCAGTGAGCATCGAGTGCATCCGAAAAAAAAGAAAACGAAGAGAAATAAAAAAAAAAATGAAATGAAATTGAAATGAAAATTAGACTCTGCAAAGGCACTTGTAAAAGTTTATTCAATTTATGGGTCAATTGCATCCTGTTTGAAAGATCCTGGTAGCCCCTTCTCATACTCGTGTTCGGTCCGCAAGCAAGACCAGCAAGAAATATGAAATTCCATTAATGTGAAGATGAACTTTTGGTTTCTCCATTATTTTTGATAGATTTATGTGATTTTTTTGTTCTTTTTTTTTCATTCTTTTATTCACTTTTCAGTGGATTTGTGTGTGGGTGTATTTATGTGTGTATGTTGAGGACAATCTGTTTGATTGATAAGGATGTGTACAGTTCATATCCTGTAAGCTGGATGAGTAAATTGAATTTGTCATATTTAGAGAATGGAAACGAAACGACAAGCAAAAAAAAAACAAAAACCTTAGCAAGAATAAAAATCTTAAAATTGTATTTTGTGGTTTTATCTTTTTGAAAGAATTTCACTTGATCCTTGCCATATACTTATACTTAGACGACTTATATTATTCGTATATGGGTGTGTTTTTTTTTTTTTTAAGGACTCCACAAAAATATGCTTGGGACGGGTGATTTAAATTGTCAACGTTATGCCATCAAAAGACACACGTTTGTTGTGGGTAACATTATTTTATACCTATAGGTATACACATAATCCAGCCATCAGCTACCAGCAGCAGCGGCAGAAGTCTCTTTACTAAAGCCATCAGCTCACCTTCAGATCGAGTGGTATGGTTGGTTTAAGGAGAGAGATGTATCTTTCATTTTGAGAGTTTAATTTACTTCGGTTTTATTATCTGTATGTCTGTCTGTCAAGACAAAACAAAAATGAAACGAAGAAATGACACGGAGTGGAGGTAATATAAGGAAGATATAACTACCTTTTCCCTTCACATCCATTTTCAAAATACAATTTTGTGTTTTTTCGGTTTTTTTTTTATATATAATTTCGATTTTGATACTCTAAGGGCATTTAGTTGAGTTTAGAAAAAGAAAATAAACAAATATAATTTTCCTCTTTTCTTTAATTCAAAGTCTTAAAGATGACAATATTGAATGAAGATGTCTCCAAGTAAGAGTTAGTGGTTTAAGATTTCGAAAATAATGTTTTCGAAAATATTTTCTCAATGTTATATTATTGAGAATTTTTATTTTGAATTTTCGTTTTCAGAATCTATTTAATTATTTCAAATTATCTCAAAGATTTTTTGTATGAAAAAAACTAACGATCATTTAACGAAATAGAAAAGTTTTTTTTTCAAAAACGGTTCAAACTACATATTTTGTTTCAAATTTGTTTCTGTCATGCTAAAAATACACGCCTAAAACTCAACTTTCAAAAAATCAATGTCCCGTTTTCGAAAATTTAATTTTTCAAACAAAAAAAAACTTTTTTTAATCCAAAAATTAATTAAAAAACTTCATATTTTATGTGAATCGGTCCACCTGCAGCTATTTACTTACTTATTATTTATTTACTTACCTAAATCAATTTTAGATGAGGTTTGTGTATGGCTTTTTATACTGGCAGTGTTACTGCCTGTGTATTGAATACCAAGTTTTAGTCACTATTAGTTTAAAAAATTGATTAATTTTAAACACAAGGTACAATACTAAATAAAATGCTCGACTGGGTCGCACGAACTTGCTCTTAGAGTTAAAGTTGCTTAAATTTTTAAGACTTTATATAGAAATTTGGAAAAAAAAAAATAAAATTCGTTTTTTAAAAAAATAAAATAAAATCTAAAATTGAATTGCCCTCCAAAACAAGTATGCAGTTTTGATTGATATATTAACATGCATTTTTAGAAAAAAAATTTTCAAAATCGTTAGAGCCGTTTTTAAAAAAAATAATTTTTTATAAATAATTTTTTGGAAAAAAAGTTTTAAAATAAAATTGGTATGCCATTTTGTAGAAATCACTAATCAACATCTAAAAACAAAATTTCAAAAAAATTCAATGTCCCGTTTTCGAAAATTTGATTTTTCAAAAAAAAATTTTCAAATTTTTTTTAAAAATCCAAAAATTATTTTTTTGGAAATTTAATTTTTGGTTTATACTTAAATTATATAAATGCTTCTTCACAAAAGTTTCGTTGAAATCGAATAATCAGTTACGGAGATAATCGGATTTGAAAAAAACCGTTTTATGGCAAGTACCGTTAATAATGATTTTCAAAAAAAAAATTTTTCACTGGAAGATAGACCTTAGCTAAAAACTAACATTTGAATTTTTTAAACAAAATCGTTGGAGCCGTTTTCGAGATATTTCAATTTTTCTTAAATCGGTATATGACATGTACCGTTATTTTTGGTCCAAAAAAATTAATTCCAAAAACTCCTCTGGAGAGTCGCCAAATAACGCTACATACCAAGTTTGACATTAATCGGTCCATCCGTTTAGGCTGTAGCTCCTTATACAGACAGACAGACAGACAGACTGACAGACAGACAGACAGACAGACGGACTTCCGGGACCCACTTTTTTGGCATTGTCTACCATCGTAATGTCATGGAAAAATGTTATCTCAACTTTTTTTTTTTGTACGAATGCATAACTTGATATATAGTACCTATATCGCAAGTAAAAAATGTAAAATGAAGAGGTAAGACTTTAAAAAAGTAATACATATTTCAAAAACTATGTTCATGCTTGCTTGTATTAACCAGTCCGATTGACATTCTTTTAAGTTCCTTTTTTCTTATCTAATGTAATATATTTAGTTGGAAAAAATCTTTTTCTGACTAAAAAAGTATCAATGTAGCAAAAAATTAGTTTCTGAAAAACTGAATATTAAAAATTTGTTTTCGACAGAAAATATCCGTTTTTTGAATAATCATGATTTGCGGGAAGTAGGTACATACTTAAGAGTAAAATATCGCACATATTTGTTTAACAAGAAGAACTAATTATTTAATTTAAAAATCTATTGTCTTCTGTACAAAGGCCTTTTCAGTTTTGATGTGTTGAAATTAATATAGCCTCGAATATATTAAAGCCTTTATAAGCCAGTACTTACAACCAAAACATTACCTTTATTTCAAACGAAAGAGGTTTTTAGATACATCGTGTAATAGGTTTTTTATTGTATCTCAAGTGAGTACTTATGTGTACTTATTTTTTATTTTATGGATGATATCAATTTTTCAGTCTTATGATGAAGCTAAAAAGCAGTTTGAAGAAAAAGTTATTATATGGTGTACGACGAGTATGTAAGTGATGTTTTGAATGGGAGTTTTTCCTGTTTTTTTTTTTTTTTTTTGTTGTAATTTTCTATCGACTGTTTGGAAAATTAATTTTCAAATTGTTATTGCAACTAAAATTGACTTTTATAAGAAGCACACAACACACATTTGAAGAATTTATGTATTACTTAAGTGTTTGAATATGGTAATTTTATAACTTACTTTGCAACTTTTTGTTTGGCAATTTGTATTGTATGATATTTTAAGGGCTTTTTGTCTGTGTTTTTTTTTTTGCAGTTAATCGTCTGTTAAAGATGAATTTGATTAATTTTTCGCATTAAAGACAATAAATTGGTAAAGTCTGGAGTTTAATCCTTAAATTGGTTGTAACTGATTTTTTTTAGTATATTCATAAACAATGTTTTTTTTTTATTGAAGAGTTACTTGAAAAGAGATTTGCTAAATCCAACTAGGTCGAGGTCCCTAATTCAATACATAGTTAAAGTTTTTTTTCGTGATAAATATTTACATAACTTTCGAAAAAGACTAAATTCTTAAAATATGATGTATCTTATTTTATCTTCTATAGTATTTATTTTTAAAGTACCTACCTAACCATTTTTTTTTTTTTGTAACAGTGATTTGGTTATTCTTGAACATACCTACTTCCTTCCCGCATATTTTCATAATATTGTGTTGACAGTCAACAAAGAAGTTAGAAAAATATTTTCCTATTCCACTTTTTCACTTAGGTTTACTTCTCTCTCTCGTTTCTGTGTTTGCAGTTCTAGTTCCTAGAAAAAGCAAGCTCGTCATTTTTTATAACACGACAAACGCGAGCAATGCAAACATTTCGTTACTTTTTTCCTTGGATCGAGTCTAGCTATATTATATTTTTTTTCGTCCTTTTTTTCAAAAATAAACTTAAATATATGTATATTTGTTTGAGCGCCCATTTTTCACATCATCTTTTTTGTCTGTTTGTGTATGTGATGGTACAAAAAAGTAAGCTTGTGACTTTTTGCATATCTGCATCCTTTCGGTTCGATTCGTTTCGTTTTTCCAAAGGAGATAAAGCTGCTCCTTTTATATATTTTTTTTTTGTCTTCTAGTTATTCTTTTTTTTTTTTGCTGAAGCAATAGTTCTAGGATGCAAATAGCGTATACCTTCGAGGGAAAAGCGAGTGTAATCAGGAAATTTAGTGTGTAATATGAAAAAGGATTGCATAAATACAACCGTATGAGCATACTTTGCTATACAAACACACTCATACACTAGATAGAAAAGACACACTATACCGAATGGTATTTCATACATACACATAAATGTATAAACGTATATCTGAAGGTAATGGGATTTGCTTTGGAAAATTAAGAAGTTTAACTTTGTCGAGTCATGGGACATAGACATTGTGCATGGTTCGTTAGGGAATTTCCTACTTTAAGAAAGACATTTATTTGACAGTATATTTTTTTTTTTTTTTTGTGCTGTGTGTGTGTCTATTTTCAGAAAAATAAATATGGAAATTTTGAATGTCTTTATGGTATTAGTTGAAGCATAATGCTATGAGAGGAAAAGCATAATTGGAAAAACATTTGTCCCATCAAAAGCACAGTGTAGTTTCTTGTGCAATTAAGGACATACTCGAGAGTTTGTTATTGACTGTCTTATCTTTAAAAAGAAATTTTTATTTCACTTTATTCTTTTTATTTAAAGAAAAAGGAATTAAATGACATTAAACTATTTAAGTGGTTAGTACCTGTAGAATTTCAACTTTAATGGTATTTTTAACTTCTAAAATTAAAGCTAACATAAAATTAATTTAAAATCAAAAGGACTATTTTTTCCTGAGAAAATTCACAAAAAGAAAACCTCAAAAACCTTGTTTGTAATAAACTTTAACTTTCTATATACAATACATACCAACTGACTTATAAACATAACTTTTAACTTCTTCATCAGCTTATATATATAGTTTTCCTTTCAGTTAATATTAACTTCTCAATTGATGGTGCCGAATGAAAATACTAGGAATACATTTCATTGCTTTAAGCATACTATATAAAGTATCAAGTTAAACTGTTCTGTGTTAAGAAGTTTTCGTCCAACTCTCTTTTTAGAAAAGGGTACTTTCTTAACTTTATGGTTCTATATGTTTGACTTGTATGTACAAGTACATGTGAACCAAACAGAAAGTACCTACTTGTAAAGTTGATTTTTGATTATGATGTATAGCTTTTATACACGAAATTAGTTTTGATTACTTTTTCAGTTTTTTTCCTTCTTGTTTTTTTAATTAATTTTTTTGATTTTATTTCAAACAAAATGATAATAACATCAACTTTTATACTTTTTGAACGAGAATATGCTAATGTACTTTGGGTTATTGTTACTTAGATTAGAAAATGATCACACAAATTAAATTTAAAAAATATATATATTAACTTCATTGAAATTTTTCTATGGACAAAAATGTTACGCATACGCCACAGTGACCTGAAAATTGTTTGATTTGACAATTGGAGCATTTTTGCAAATAGATGAATAAATTACATCAGACTGGGCTTTCTCAATTTATGTAGAACATTTTTGTCAAACAACAATCTGCCAGAATTACTGAAATTTAAAAAAAAGTGGGCCTTAAGACAAAAGGTGTACTTTTTGGTTACATTTAAGCTTTCACGTTTTCCACATATTTTTTAATCAAATCTAAATTATAATTTTACATAAATATGGTTTCTGCGGGTTAAAAGGCTAAGAGGTACCTTGGAAATAAAAAAATTTAAAACTATTCAAATTCATCCCAATAAACAGATTTTATTGCAAGCTAGCTGACTCAAGAACTGAGTTACATACCAAGTTTGAGCTCCTCATTAATCATCCGCCCCGTTTTACATTCACTTCAGTCTCATTTTATAAAAAAAAATCACACTACGTTATCAATCAACTGTTTGACATATTTTTAGACGCATTCGCATAAGAAATTGAAGGTTTTAAAAAAGTTGCTGAAACTTTTCTTCTTAATAAATGAATTTAATTCATTGAAAACAATTTTTTATTTTACTGAATTTTTTAATTAGGTAATGAAAAGTAATTATTATTATTATTCAATGAATATTATATATTTTTGAAGTAAATTTAATATTCAAAATAATAATGCATTCTAAATAATAATGAATAATTTTTTTTATGAAGGTTTAAAAAGTTTTGACGTTCAAGCAATGTACTCGTATATGCAATTTGTTTTCTTCTAAAGAAAATAATTTTAAAACTAAGAAAAATAAAATTCTTTAGAGCCGTTTTTTTTTTAATAATTTTTTGTACGAACTCAGAGAAAAAATAGTTTTAATTGGAAAAGCTATTTTAAATATGTACGTCAATAGTCAATTGAAATTTTCTCCAAATTATCTACTAAATAATAAATTTTAACAAAATTGTTTTAATACTTAAAATTTACTATTTACTAGTTAATTTGGAGGGTATTTATATTGACTATTAAAAAAAAAATACAAACATTTTTAACTATTTTTTCTCTGGGTGTAGACATTTAAAAAAATTTTAAATCAAATTTGGTGTGCCATTCAAAAAAAAATAAATGAAATATCCATAAAAACTAATTTTAAATACATTTTGTGTACTGGTTTTCAAAAAAAAAATTGATGAAAAAATGGATGATTAAAAAAAAATATACAGGGTGTCCGGTAGAAAATGGATAAGCCGGAAATGGCTGATACTTGCACTTTTGACTGTTCTGAAATCGATTTGAAAAAGTTTCTATCGCAACCAGTTTAGAAAATATTAGCTTTTTTTCGTTCAGTGTACTTTAAATTTCATCATCTTACGTTTTTTTTTAACCACAACTACGAATGAATGAATTTTATAAATTTCTTATTTTTATAATTTTCTACAAAAATTGGCTCACTACATAAGAAGTTAAAAGTTTTTATAACTGTTGCATCTTTTAAAAAAATTTTGAAAAATTTTCTACTTTGCATTAAAAAAAAAGTTAAATTATTTTTTTATAGCCATTGTTCAACGGTTATTACACTTTTTTAATAGTTATGTGTAAGAAGAATTATTGTAAAATATGACTGATTAAAAAAACTGATGGAATCCATGCATTTGTGGCAGCAATGTGAAAAACTTAAGATTTTTCAGTTAAAATAATTTATTAAATTAATAGGCTTTTTTTGCACTTTGGTACCAATAACTTCCTAGTAACTCTAGATTTGATAAAAACTTTTACCATTTTGCAATTCCCTTTGGACGCGCATATTTTTAAAAAAGTTGGCCACCTACGTTCCTATGGATTTTTTTTATACCACAGGTGTTTGAAAATTTTCATACAAATTTTTTTTTCACATTTTGCATCGAAAAACAAATTTCAAAATTTTTTTAAAGAAAAGATGCAACAGTTATAAAAACTTTTAACTTCTTATGTAGTGAGCTTATTATTGTAGAAAATTATAAAAATAAGAAATTTATAAAATTCATTTATTCGTAGTTGTGGTTAAAAAAAAAAACGTAAGATGATGAAATTTAAAGTACACTGAACGAAAAAAAAATAATATTTTCTAAACTGGTTGCGATAGAAACTTTTTCAAATCGGTTTCAGAACAGTCAAAAGTGCAAGTATCAGCCGTTTCCGGCTTATCCATTTTCTACCGGACACCCTGTATACTTATCTACTAAAAAAAAAAACCAAAAAAAAAAACTGAAGTGTCTTATAATAAATTTTAATGTTTATATAACTTCAGAAGATAGGCCCTCAGGAAATCTAGAGTCTTACCCCTTGTTTTCAAGATTACAGAGAATTAATTTTAAGACTACACAGAAATTTAAATTTTTAGATATAAGAAATGTCTATTTCCAATACCTTTTAGATAAAAAAATAATAAAAAAAGAAAACAAAGATGTACATAATATACAATGTGTGTTTTGAGGATGCATAAATATGTACATAAGTAGTTTTTAAAAGAAAAATATATCGGTTGTGTAATTCGAAGTCGAAAGTTCTCAAAAAACGCGTTTTTGACCTGTTAATAACACTGGTCGGCAGGCATAAATAAAAAAAAGTCGGGAGAAAGAACTTTGTAGAGTGATTTTAATTGACTTTAGTATGCTGAATTCAAAACTGTTAACAGTTTTGTTCTATCACGTCTAGTTTTTCTGCTTATAGTTATATTTAGGACGATAAAATATTGTTTTTTGAGATTGCATAAGAAGATTTGCAAGAAAATATTTTACGTTGGTGTAATTCGAGGTCAAATGTACCGAAAAAACGCGTTTTTGGCCTGTTAATATTCAGGTATTTCAAAAACGTGACTTGCCAGTGAAATGTTTACTTCGGATTCGGACTTAACACACGAAAATCATATTTTCTTCTTGATAAAAAAAACAAAGTTCTACGGACAACAAAGTGAAAAAAGAATAAAATAAGAAAAATAAAAAAATAAGAAAAAAGAATGCTCTCTTAACTGTAGATATCCCAAAAATTTTTAATTCTTTTAATTTTGTTTTATTCTACTAATTTAGTTGTCTATTTTGGAATCTTAATTTAATTTACTCATTTTAGATCATAAAAACCTTTTATTAAGAATGAAATTTAATATCAAAGAAAAATATTTTGTTTACTTAATTATAAAGAAAAAAATAACTAAAAAACAAAATTTAAGTAATAAAAATATGTATAAGGAAAAAAAACACTCAGGTAAAAAATATGCATCCATGAATGGCCAAAGTTTTTTTGTTGAAAAGAACGAATTCAATTTAAAGTTTGTTGGAATTTTTTGTTTTCTTTTTCTGTTTTTTTTTTTTCAGTTTTCTTTTTTTATTTTTGACTAAACGATAAAATACCAGTAGCCAGTGCAAGGGAAAGTCAAGAAAAAGCTGAAACAGAAAGTTCCTATCCCGAGGGCAGCAAGTACAGTATGCGTTTATATGTGTGTGTGTGTGTTAGTTGGTCGATTTTGTTCAAAAGTGTGCTATGGATTCCTTCCCATAAATCGTCTCTGCGAGTTAAACTCTAACTGCAACTATAAACTCTTCAAAAATGCAATCAAATCAAAGTAAAAAATAAAATAAGAAAAAAAAACATATTTAAAAAACTTGATGGATGCCTTCCATGATTACTAGTTTACTGCGAAATATAATTTTTTCTTTTTCGCGTTTAAGTTTTTTTTTTTTTCTTTTCTTTGATATCCACCACAATTCTATCGTCCATCAGAATTCAAAACCAGACCAAGGACGACCGCAAGCATATTTCTTTCCCCTAAAGTTTATCCTGTTTACCAGTTTTTTTTTTTTTTTCTTGTGTTGGTTGTCATGTGCAATAATGTGCAATTTCAGGTGATGAATTCTTCAACTACTGTGAGTTAATTTAAAAGGAAAAAAAATCAAACTAAAATAACTTGTAAATAAAAAAAAAAAAAAAAATTAACATAAAATAAATCAATAAATGCAACAATGACCCGATTTAAAATAAAAAATCAAAAAATATTAACATGCTGCCTGATATGGGTGGCACTGTTTGGGGCACATTTAATACGTTGTAGTGAATTTCCCGAACGCGAATGTTGCGATTTAACAACAACATCAACAGTGGGGCCGCTACCACTGCCGCCGGCAATGCCGACAGAAAAATCTGTGGCAACTTCATCAGTGCAGACAATATCTGTTGGACGATCTGGTAAGTTTTTTTTTATTGTTGCTTTACTTTAATGATTCAATTAACATTTTAACAACATTTTTAAAACGATATATCGTTTTTTAAAATTTCAATTTTTGACGTTTAATTGATAATACAGTTTATTTATCAAAAACGAAATTATCTTAATGAGTTGTGGATAATTTATTAGAACATTTTTTTTTTATCTAAATTTTGAAAGACTAAATAAACCAAAAAAAAGTTCAAATTCAGAAAAGTTCAACAAAGTTATTTCCTTAAAAAGCACTTTCTTCGCAAAACTACAAGTGATTTTGAATTTTATAGTTTTAGAACAAAAATTAATAACCATTTAAACTGGTTTCAAATTTGTCGGATTTTTTTGCCAAATAGGATTTAAATATTTTGTAGAATTTGTGTTTATTTTTTTTACTTTGGCATTATTTTATAAAGCAAAATGAGTCAATTAGTGATGGGAACTATCGAATAAAAACTATCAAACTATTGATAGTTGTAAAATATTCATTCATTCGATAGTTTTAAATCATTCATTTAGTTATTATTTTCATTCGAATAGCTTTTTCATTCAATAGTTTTTTATTCGATAGTTTTTTCATTTGAATAGTTTTTTTTTATACGATAGTTTTTTCATTCGAATAGTTTTCTTAAACGATAGTTTTTTCATTTGAATAGTTTTCTTAAACGATAGTTTTTTGATTTGAATAGTATTTTTATTCGATAGTTTTTCATTAGAATAGTTTTCTTAAACGATAATTTTTTAATTCGAATAGTTTTTTTAAACGATAGTTTAATCATTCGAATAGTTTTTAAAACGATAGTTTCTTCATTTGAATAGTCTTTATCCGATAGTTTATTCGATAGTTTATTCGATAGTTTTTATTCGATAGTTTTATTCGATAGTTTTTGTTCGAATGAATAAATGAATGAATGAATGAATGAATGAATGAATGAATGAATGAATGAATGAATGAATGAATGAATGAATGAATGAATGAATGAATGAATGAATGAATGAATGAATGAATGAATGAATGAATGAATGAATGAATGAATGAATGAATGAATGAATGAATGAATGAATGAATGAATGAATGAATGAATGAATGAATGAATGAATGAATGAATGAATGAATGAATGAATGAATGAATGAATGAATGAATGAATGAATGAATGAATGAATGAATGAATGAATGAATGAATGAATGAATGAATGAATGAATGAATGAATGAATGAATGAATGAATGAATGAATGAATGAATGAATGAATGAATGAATGAATGAATGAATGAACTATTCGATAGTTTAAATCATTCAGTTACTAACTATCTATAGTTGGAATCATTCTATAGTTCCCATCACTAGAGTCAATGAGGAGCATTTCTTTTGTCTGATTATATCGCAGACCATATTTTTAATAATATTAGAAACTGAAATACATATATTTATTTGAAAAAAAAGTGGACAGATTTAGTGAAATAATTTGAAAAATCTAGTTATGGTAACGCATTTTAATTAATTACGTTATTAATTTCAAATTTATTTTTTATTTCTTAATATGAGATTTTAACCGAATTCCTATTAAAATTACGATATTTTAATCGTTGCCAAGATGTTTTGTACAAAGTACATTCTAATTGGAAAAATTTAACGCAGGTACAAAAGAAATTCTGAGTTCAGAAAACAAAAAATATCGGAAATTCAGAACCCAAAACCCTTCAAAAAAGCACAAAATCTCGCAAAAAAAATAATCCAAAAACCAACAAAATCCTGAAAAAAAAATAAAAAAGCAATCACACCTCTAAATTATCTGAATAGCCAAGTAAAAATAGATTACTTCTAGGACAACAATAAAACGGGTTGACTTTGGATTGATTTATGATTTGTGAAAAGTTTCGAAGTTTTCTTCGACACTATTTCCGTTATAAAAGGTCAAAAATCACTTTTATTTTTTTTTTACGATAAGATTAAGATTAAAATAATATTCAACAAAGGTAAGCTTATTATAAAAAAAGATTTCTGGTATCATTCAGGACAGTAAAGAGTGATCTGATAATCTTGGAATTTTAGTAATCAATTTGTTGCAACATGCAGGGTCCCTTAAAAACGTTCTAGGTGATGAAGGCTGAATATGAACCCAGAAGATAATCAAGTCATTGCAACCACCTCCTCATCAAAGTCAAGCTATTCTAAAGCGTCTTGAAAAATTATTTTCATCAAAAATTTAGAACAAATTAAAAATAAATATTCTTGGCCGCTTATGAATTATGATTATATGGATTGCTAAGAGCTGAAGTGAACCAAGTCACAAAAAGTGAATAAGGAGATATAACGAGTCAAAGTAAATACGTTTAAATTGAATCTTATGGTGAAGATTTTTTTCGAACAAATGACAATTTGAATAGAAACACTTTTGGATCAAACTAATGAAAGACGTTAGTAGAGTCAAACCTTGCGCAGATTTAGACACTAGATTTGGATTTTTTTTTCTTTTTTTGACTTGGTCCGTTTCAGCTGTGAAACCTCCATATTAACTTCTCAGTTAATAAGAATGGTATAGAAAGTTGGTAAAGAAATAAAGAAGAAATGTTATTCATTGTAAATGTGTTTAAAAGGTCTTCCTTGAATTTATATATGCCAGTTTTTCGATTTTGAATAATTTTTGGATTTAAAAAAAATTGATTTTTTTTTTTTTTTTTTTTGAAAAATCAAATTTTCAAGAACGGGACATGAATTTTTTTTTTGAAATTATTTATAAAAAATTAATAAACGGCTCTAACAATTTTGAATTTTTTTTTTTTCTTAAAATTCATCTTAAGAAAATTCTTAAAATTTTTAGCAGTCATGCATTTTATTTCTACACTTTTTTGTTTAAAAGAAACTCAATGGACGAAGAGACCGACCGAAATCCAATTTTTTGTTCTTCTCCATCATCATTAAAAAAAAAAAAATTAAAAGTGAATTGTGTTTTTTTCGTACGATTTTTAGTTTTCTCCGGTTTTTCGAGCTAAATTAGAACTAGAACTGATTAAATTAAGCATTAGAATAGGGATGCTGAGAACAGAACTGTAGACTAGTTAAATTGAAGTGAAAACTTCTTTAGTATCGTAGTGATTTGAAACAAGATGAAACGAAAACGCGACACGAACATACAACTTGTTATAACTGTTTTGCTTTAATAGACAGATGAATGAAATTTGTACTGTAGATAGGTAGTTAAATAGATTATAATTGTACAAAGTTTCAATTAATTTAATATTCAAAATTCTGAGATAACGGTACAAAGATGTTCTTTTCCTACAAACGTTATATCTTTTGATCTGGTGCACATACAAATTTGATTTAACTTTAATACACATGCTGATAACATAACCTTTTATTTGATATATTTTACATAACGGTACGTGTTCTACAAGTTATTGAAAAACTTGAAAAATACATCAAAACACCTGTGAAGATTTGTTGCCGATGACCAACCAGCAGTAGAGGAAGTACCGTGATCTCAGTTTGAAATTTCGACATGGTTGGCTTTAAAAAATTCTTACTTTTTATAGGCATGATAGAAATATGATTGAAGTGTTATATAAAAGGTGAAATAATAATGATATAAAATTTATTATAGAAGAGAAAAGAGATTGATTGTTTTGTTTTTTTTTTTTATGAAAACTAATTTGGGTTAAAAAAAATTCTATCTCTTTATGTAGATGTTGTATAGACATGGTCGATATAAATAATTTGAGCTGAAACAATAAGCTTTCAGATGGTATAAAATTTATTATAGGTTGTCATATAAAAAAAGTGATAGAATAAAAAAAAGTTATATTTTTTGGATTTTTTTTAAATGATTTTTAAGGTTTCACTTCAAGCACGTGTGAATTGCACACATGATTTTTTTTTTGCAATTCACTTCTCTGTTAAACGAATGTATTAAAATTTCATTAAACAATTTCCAAGAAATTAAAAAAAACTCCTCCTCTAAATTTTTTTATTACTTAAATTTGAAAAGAATTTAAAATGATCCACAAAAATTATAAATTATTCCATTGCACACTCTTGGCCACATTTATTCAAAATGTCAAACTGATGAGTGCATAGGAGGAAACAGTGTATTGAATTGACATCACCAGAGACCACAGCACACACCCCCTTTTACACATCCTGAATGAACGAACTATGATGATGACGACAACAAAACAACACACAGACAACATCCTATGACTAAGGTGGATACCAACATTGATATCAATATAACTCCAAAACTATATATTAAGGATTTTCTGGGCCATTCTGGGGCCAGGACACAACATCAATGTTGTCGTCGACTTCGTCCTGTTGCCTCCTTCTCCTCATCACATTGACGACAGTCTATAATATCGCATCGATTTCGTATGCTCTAGCAGAAGACTTAGGTAAACATATTCACCCATCGTCCGTGTGTGTTGTTGTCTCCTTGCAGACTAACTCCATCTTTTAGCCTTTGCCTTATATAGTATAGAAGTCCTTCGACATAAACCATGATGACGTGCATTTGAAATTTTCGTTCTGGAGGACATGTGTTTCCTTAAAGAAAATCGTTACAACCATTAGATAATCTGGTAATGCTGTTGTATCCACACCACATTACACATATACTCTCTCTCTCTCTCTCAAAGTCCCTCTCTCTCTCTGGTGACTGTGATGGAACTTTGTTGTGAGGGTGTGCATGATGGAGTTGATTAAAAAGTCATATTCTATTGATTAATATATCCTTTTGTTCTACATCATTTTATACGAGTATACCAGGAGTACACTGAGAAAAGAGAACAACAAAACAATTTTAAGGTGGAACTGGAAAGAAATTCCCCAAAAAAAGGAAACCAAATGAACATCAGTCATGCATAAGAGGAGCTTGAGTCATAGAAGAGGAAGAAGATGGCAGGAATAAAACGAAAAAAAAAAAAATACAACCCATTGGGGATAAATTTCCTGGGAAATTATGTCGAGTAGGTATGCGCCGCTCTTCGTTTCGTCGTCGTCGTCGGCCATCTTATATATATTTTTTTGGACAACAAAATAATAATAAAACTTAAACTGTGCCATTTCAAAAACACGATGAACGTCCAACGGTCGTTAAGGATTTAATGGGTCGGATGGAATGGAGAGCACAACAAAATGCAAGTTGCACAAAAAAAAAACAACTACTACAAATGTACCTATATACGAAACTCGAGAGAGTCGAGGTAAAAGAAGTATAGTAACCTCCATCTTTTCTTGAGAATATGAACAATATTCCCACTTAGCGGTAATGGCAATTTAAAATTCAAATGGAAATAATGTTGCGCAATTATTGTTTTCACGCTTCCAATTTTATATATATACATAAAGACCACCCCCCCCATCACAAGCTTTTGACTCCTCATCACACTCTGCTCCTTACTACTTAACTCACTTAGAACCAAACCACAGTGGAGACCTTTAAGGTGAAAAACAACTTCCAGGTCAAGGATTTATAGTTAAAAAAAAAAATATACAAACAAAAAAAAAAAGGAAAACAAACAAACAGAACTTTTGTGAAATGTGCAATTTTAACTTAAGTATAGCAAATACTTCACATTCACGAAGCAATTTCATATCATTGCGCCCCCTGGTGGTTGTATGAGCTGATAGTTGAATGAGTTGGTTATACCTTCCTATATTATGGGTGAATGAGTGGTTGAAATAAGAAACAATTAAGTAAATTGGAAAGCTGGCCTACTCAGCTGACTATACTGGCAACCGCTGATGTTTAAGGTATTTTTTATTTTAAATGATGCAACTCAAGAACTCAAGTTGTTCGTTTTTGAACTTGTGCGGTTTGGTAATAAAAAACCAAGCGTAGAGGTTTATGTTATTATTTGTTTTTTTTTTTTTTTTTTTTTGTGGAAAAGTGATCTCGTCATGATAATGGATTTTTGAAGTGCGCTTAAAACATGCGAAGGTTGGGTGTGAGAACTTCAACCTTTTTTTTCGGATATATGAATTTGAACTCATAAAAGTGGGAGAACTTAAATTTGAAGGGCTTGCAAGCTCTTTTACCTGGAAAATGCTTCCCTAAAAGAAGTTTCATTAGGGTGAATTGATTGTACATTAAAATGCAAAGTAGGTAGTACCTACTTCAACTTGACCGTTTGGAATTAATAAAACCTTAAAATGATTTTGATTCAAGAATTGAAGCCGAATGAAAATTGTTAAATCGAAATATCACTTTCAGAGAAAAGGCACATTTTTGGTTCAAATCTTTTTTAATCCCTACTTAAAACATAGTTGGCAACTATATAGCGCCAAAATATTTAATATTTTATGAAACTATACCTAAAGGGAAGATGTCAAAAATCATGCTAACTTAAACAAAAGATCGAAGAGTAGCATTATAAAAGGTCTAAAAGTGCGTCTTACTACTTTGGCACTTTTTTAACTTTGTTTTAAAATTTGTTTGATTTTTTTTCATTAAATATGAACAATTGTACGTAAATAAAAAGTCGAAGATCATTTTTACATCCATTAAGCTAAATTTTTAGCTTATATACAGTTTCGAAAAAGAAGATTCTATAAACTTTATTCTGTCCCCCATTTTGGAAATTTTGGAAGCTTTTTCGTATTTCTTATACTAATATGCTTCAGTGTACTAAATTTCATGACATTCTATCAAAAAATGACCGTGCAAATGATTTCTGACGCCAAAAAACACCAAAGGCACCACTATGCGGCGAAGAGAATGATAAATAGGTACTCAAAATGTTTTTGACCGAAAGATTTTTAAATGTTCAGCGACTTCATGACTTTCATTGATTGTGTCAACTTCATTTTTACTTCTTATTCGTAAAAATAATAACCAAATAGTTTGTAAAAAAGAAAATATATCGAAAAAACCGGGTTTTAGCCATTTTTTGACCAATGTCAAAACGCCGAAAGCCGACCGAAAGCCCATAACTTAATATTTAGCTCACGAAGAATTTTCCAAAGTTTTAATATTCGAAAAATAATATGTTAGGGTGGCCTGTGTGGTGGAATGATCATCATTTCGTAATAAAACTGCTACCGGAAATATACCAAAGGAGCAATTATTAATCGGAAGACTTCTAAACCAGGATTCAGATATAAATAATGCTTAACACCTCTTATTTAAATATACAAATTTATGATATAGTTTAAGATTTCTTAATAAAGAAAAGACCTTTAACTTAAGTTTCCTACTTTATGCAGTAATATTAAAGACATACCGGCGAGCTAAACCTCATTTTTAGACATGTCCGTCAAGTTAGCATTACCATTTTCGAATTTCGAAAAGTCGTAAATTTGTCGTGAAAGAAAAAAATTTGTCGCGCCCGTTTTTTTTTTAATAACCCCTGGTAGTGCTAACTTGACAGTCAAGTTAGCACTACCACCCCTCCAAAATTTTAATACGAGCTTTAACTGGAAAAAAAAGTATGCCAATAATTGTCGTGTTTTTGTCGTAGACAGATGGCATTAAAAAAAAATTTGTCGCGTCATTATTTTGGAAACTAGGCCCCCTTAACTGAATTTCATTTAACTACCTTTACAAAATGATTTTTTTTTTTTTTTCAAAATGACTAATTGCTATAAATTTTTCCATAATCTACTGTCCCTCGATGATTTTTAGAAGATTATGCAAAATAAAATTTTTTCCCACCCTTATTTTGCAAATAATGCCCAATTAAGTGAATTACCCAAACCTATCGCTTCCATATGAAAAATGAAATACCAAAACCTAGCACTACCATATGAAAACTTTTTTTTTTATGGGACTTTTTAATAAAAATTTGTTATAAACAACTGTCGTAAAACGTCTACTATGAAATTCAATCATAAAAAAATTTGTCGCGTCTTTACTTTAGCAACCAGACCCCCTTAACTGAGGCAACTAAAATCATAAAAATTTTTTTTAATATTTTATTTTTTTTATTTATTAATGCTTATTTCCTATAAATTTTGCCATAATCTATCGTAACTCGACGACTTTCAACAAATTATGCCAAAAAATAATTTGTCGCGCCCTTATTTTGGAAGAAACACCCAAAAAGGTGAATTACAAAAACCTAGCACTACCAATTCAATTTCAATTTTGTTTTTATTGAACTTGTTATTTACAATTGACTTAAAATTAACTTATGTCTAAGATTCATTGATAGATACAAAATTTTGTTGGCACAGAGGGGGCCTAACCTTATACAATGACTAAGTTATAAAATATAAAGAAATATTATACATGGATAAACTTAATTTAAAGTCTGCTGACTAGGTTGTCCTCGGGGTGTTCAGACCCGGATGTCCAGTTGTGGGGTTGGTTTGGTTGGCGTTAGCCACGGTAGTAAGCCGACTGGGTGTCGGCGTAAAAGTTAACTTCTTCGTTGTCCATTGAAATTATGTTCTCAGCCAGTATATCCAAAGCACAAAGGTACTTAGGTTCCGGATGTCGTTGTTGGGCTGTCATTCTTCTCATCAGTTGATTGGGATGGTTGGCGATATTTCCTACCAGTACCTTCGCCGATTGCAGTAGATACTTGTCCAGTGGTATGATTTTTGCTTCCTCGTAGAGTCGCTTGTTGCTATAGTATTTCTGCCGCTGTCGGTCAAAGATGAGTCCAGTGCAAATCCTCAGTATTTTTCTCTCGAACATTTGTAGTTCCTTCATGGCTGTCTTGGAGATGGTGTACCATGGAAAGCTGTAGGCAATGACTGGTCGCAGAAGCTGCTTGTAGATCAAGAGTTTCGTTGGTTGACTCAATCCTGTTCTTCTTTTCATTAGAGGGTGAAGGCGATGGAAAGCAAAGTTGGCTTTTTTGAGGACCAAACGGGAGTGATTGTTGAATCTGAGGAGCTCGTTAAAGTTGATTCCTAAGTACTTGGCGTTGCGTTTGGCTGGCAATCTAGTTCCATCTGGAAGTGTCAATGTGATGCTTCTACAGCTTCCAGCCGATCGACTGCCTCTTCCTCCTGATCGTCTAAGGCACAGTAGTTCCGACTTGGATGAGTTTATTCGGATACCCCATTTACTGTAGAACTCATACAGTTTCCGAATGTGAGCTTCGACTTTCCTGGCAGCTATTGTTGGCGAGATGGACTTGCAGTAAGTGAGTGAATCGTCCGCGTAAAGCAGGTTCTCGCACTCACTTGCAGGTGGTTGGTCTGACGTCAGGATGCTGTAAAGGAAGGGGCCAAGTTTGGATCCTTGAGCAACTCCAGCTCTAATGACTTTCATTGGTGATTTCCGATCCTCCACTTGCACAAAAAAGTTTCTGGAAGAGAGAAAAGAAAAAATAATTTTAATTAGTGGCAAAGGAAAACCTAGTAGGTAAATGAAGTTTATGGATAAGAGCATCTATCCATACGCTGTCAAAGGCTTTTTCGACATCCAAAAAGCATGCGACAGTAACTTGATTGTTGTTTAAAGCTGAGGTGATGTCTTGGTGGAACTTCATGAGCGGATGCAGTGTGGAGTGCTTCTCCCGAAAACCAAACTGCATGTCTGGGACCTAGCACTACCATATGAAAACTTTTTGTTTATGGGAATTTTTGATAAAAATTTGTCATAAACAATTGTCGTAAGACGTCTACTATCAAATTTTTCATATGGAAGCGATAGGTTTGGGTAATTCACTTAATTGGGCATTATTTGCAAAATAAGGATGGGAAAAATTTTTATTTTGCATAATCTTCTAAAAATCATCGAGGGACAGTAGATTATGGAAAAATTTATAGCAATTAGGCATTTTGAAAAAAAAATCCCTTTGTAAAGGTAGTTAAATGAAATTCAGTTAAGGGGGCCTAGTTTCCAAAATAATGACGCGACAAATTTTTTTTTAATGCCATCTGTCTACGACAAAAACACGACAATTACTGGCATACTTTTTTTCCAGTTAAAGCTCGTATTAAAATTTTGGAGGGGTGGTAGTGCTAACTTGACTGTCAAGTTAGCACTACCAGGGGTTATTTTAAAAAAAACGGGCGCGACAAATTTTTTTCTTTCACGACAAATTTACGACTTTTCGAAATTCGAAAATGGTAATGCTAACTTGACGGACATTTTTTAGACCCTAAGTACTTCACAAGTCAGGTGACCACAATATTCCATAAAATGCATTGTGTCCCTTTTTAGCAGATCTGGTTTTTAGAAAAGTCTTCTAATAATATTAAGCTATATTTTTATGGTACCACGTAGATTGTTATTAATGAATTGTCTTAAAGCTCTTAGAAGAAATATTGATTAACTGATAGATCTTAGATTCTTTGGGTTAATGTATAGGCATTATTGCGTTATTCGATGCTCTTGAAATTTTTTTTTTGCCACGAACTTTCTTGAAGGTTATTTTTCAACTTTTATCCAAAATTTAAAAAAAATTTATTTTAAAAGTCTCGATTTGAAGTTTTATTGAGGTCTTAAATTTGGTTGAAAAGCGTCCCCGAGTGATTCTAACCCTGAATTCCATCAATGTTTTTTATTTACTTCTTTCTTGAATATACTTCCAGTCAGGAATTTCATTACTTCTTACATCTTTTGGTACTTTAACGAAATTTCTTTTGAATTATTTTCTTATAATTATACATATTCTTGCAATTATATTAATAGCTTCTTCATCTACTAGAAATAATTCTATGTGACATTTTTTTTTTTTTTTTTTTTTTTTTAATTTGTCATACAAGCTCCAAACCTTAAATCAAATCAAAAATCCATAACAAACATACAAAAAACACACAAAATAAAAAAAAAACCAAGAAACAAGCCTGTACCTACTCGGATTGTCAGATAACCTACATTTACTTTTGCATAATAATAATGTCAACATATAAAACACACACACACACACACAAAAGTATAGGTACACACACCCACACCAACATACACACATAAAAACACCTGAATTTTGTTACTTTGTATAAAATATGTTTTCTCCTTTCAAGAGGACACAACATCACAGTAGAAATAGCAGCAAAAAGCAAGGAGCAACAGCAGCAAACGGCAGCAACAGGAAAAAAAGAAAGAAAAATGAAAAAAAAAAAAGAAAAGAAGCATGTTCATGTTCAATTAAAAAGGAGAAAAATTTTTGTACGGGCCCTATAGTAGCAAGCAGTAGGTAAAAAGGTAGCTCCCCATCTCCATTCCACGTCCTTATGTGTCCTTTCACAGTGCTGCAGGCAAAAGAAAGCATCGACCTCATTTTGAGCAACGTGTCCTTTCCTCGTTTACCTCAACCTCGAAGCTTATAATTGGAGTGAAACCGCACTTGTATAGGATACTTTTGAGTGGGATAGTATGGTGTTATGGTTTGGGGTGTTGTGTTATTTGCAGTAGGGCTATCCTTTTTACCTATTGCAGTTGCATGTGGGGTAGACTTAAAGACCAAAGAGCATGAGTTTTGCCTACATATCCACATCAAACACATTCACATTCAATTCTCTAGACCTCCTCAGTCCCATCATCATGACAAGAATGAAGAAGAATACAAAAAAAAAAAAAATGAAAAACAAGAAAAAACTATCGATGCATATTTTTATGCACAGGACAAAATGCGGCTTTATGTCCTTTTGTTTTCCTCTTAATAGGACACGGTTGGTGGTGGTGCTGTCTGATGATGGAATGAGAGAGGGAAGATCGGATGGCATATAAGTTTGGTAGGCCTCTGGGCAAAAAGGGGTTAACCGGCTTGTATAGGTGCCGATGTCGAAGCTTATAATTTATTTTTCCCATTTTATTTCAATCCGTTTAAATCACCATTTTTATGCAAAGACTATACAAGCTGAGTACATAAATAACGATTCAATGATCCAATGAACCGAAAGGAGTCGACTACAAATTTCCACAGCAAAATGGCTTGATATAAGAGCCCCCTGATGATGGTTTTTAAAAGGTGGTGTATGGTGGCGCGGCGGTATTTCTGTTGCAGTGGCAATGGCGGCGGCGGCAGTTACAAAATGATGCAGACGGGTGATGTAGGTAGAAGGGAGGTTTTGAAAAAAACTTTCAAAAGGTTATCGATTAATTCTATAATTAAATTTTACAGCCAATAAAGTTTCGACTAATATTCATTTAATTTGCACATCCGGCTAGTTGAGGCTATTATTATATTTATGTGGGCAGGATTGATATATCCTTTGAGAAAGATTGGTATAATATTCACGAATATTAATTCTTCTGTATTTAATATTTTATTTAAACTAGACCCACTCGTTTATTACAATGCATGTGGGAGATTAAAATGTTTAAGACTCCTAAATATCTTTATTATGAACTTTAAAGGTAAGTCCTTGTGAAATCAAGGAAATGGCTGGAAAGTCCTACAAAAGAACTTCTCATTCAAGTGATCACTTTTTCTCCATTATATTAGTCTTCAGACCCTAATGGTTAACTGCCTATCGTGCTACAAAAAACAGCAACAGATAGCAGTCAATCGCTGGTATATATTTGTAAAAGCTATCACCATGTAATAAAACCTTTGTGAAAAAGTGAGGTCTCCGGCCTAAAAAGGCTTGTGAATAATAGTGACCTTTTCTTACTTTCGGTTTCATTGTCATGTGGCAAGCTTTCAAAAAAGCATATAACATCAACAAACTCAAGAATAGGCTTTCAAGTGTCTTTATGGAAGACCTTTAAGCTCAATTGTAGACCCCTAAGGCTTTATTGGGGTCCCAACCGCTATGTTGGGCATATTTATTGTTTTATTAGAGGCACGAGAGATCTCGTGAAACCACAAAATTTCATCTGGGACTACTTTCAGCTCTATTGGGGCACTTGAAATTTATTGGGTGCCTTCACTGCCCTATTCAGACCTCTACAGATCTGTCGGAAGCTCTGTGACTCTGTTGCGATTCACTGCTCTGTTGGGGACCTTACATCTCTTTGCTCTGGGAGGGACTTATAATACTCTATTGAAGTCGTCTTTAATTCTATTGAGGTCTCTACAGCTTATGGCGTTTATAGGTCATTTAAGGCCTTAAACCATCAGCTGTGTTAGAGGCGCTTATTATGTTGGTGCTCCTACCCAAGAGCTATGTTAGAGAGTCCAAAATCTCTGTTGGAGGTTTTAGAGGTCGATTGAGGCTCCTTTAGCTCTAGGTTTATTGGTTTCATTTACATCTCTACTCCCCTATTTACAGATCTTCAGCTTCTCCACTGCCATCTCCTACAGCTCTAATGAAGTTTATAAAACTCTATTTGAGGCCCTAGAGCCAGTGCCTGTTTAAGCACTACCGGCGCCCCTGGGCAAGATTGCAAGTGGCGCCGAATTCGTTGTCAAGCGTTTTTTGAAGTTATACTTCTTATGGGAGGGTGGGTATGAAAATTTACTTTTTGACAAGAATGTCAAAGGGATTATGACGCGATCACCCTGGGTAGCAGGGCTGTCGTTTCACCTTTAGAGTACGCAGTACTTTAGTATTTAAAAATGCAGTACGCCGCAGTTTGGCAAACAAAACACACAACACGTAGCAAGTTACATGTTTCATGTGGCAAGTTGCATGTGGCAAGTTGTATGTGGCAAGTTGCATGTGGCAAGTTGCGTGTGGCAAGTTGCATGTGGCAAGTTACATGTGGCAAGTTGCCAGGGTTGCAAAAAGCTAACATTTCAGCTCAGCTCACAGCTCAGCTCAAATTTGAGCTAGGTACCATAGCTTAGCTCATTTGAGCTGAGCTGAGAGTGAGCTGAGCTGAAAATGAGCGCCCCAACTTCCAACGCCTATATCTCGGAATTTTGAAAAAAAACGAAAAAAATATTTTGATGCCAAAAGGTAGCGGGGACTCTAACCTACATTTGGGTACAACTTCCATCCCTGTAGGTACACGCGTTCTCAAACCAGGAGAACTTAAAGGTAAAAAAAAAGTTGAGCCCGATTCTGAAAAAATAGGCATGATGTGGCGGTTTAACATGCAAGGCGATTTTTTAAAAATCTGACAATGTGCAAAGCGTAGGCCCATGACACAAGCTATCATTTGGCATCACTCCCAAAAATTGCTCTCAAGCGGCTTAGCTTCCAGGAGCGTTCAAAGATTCGGGGATTTTTCGAAAAAAAAATTTACCCAAACTTTCAAACACGATTTTCTCGGAATTTTGAAAAAAATCGAAAAACCGGATTATACCACTTTCGGGTAGCTGAGAATATAAGCTTTTATATGGCACCACATCAAAGCGTTCGAACGCCTATATCGCGGAATTTTGAAGAAAATGAAAATAAAATTTTTGATGCCAAAAGGTAGCGGGGACTCTAACCTACATTTTTGTACAACTCCCATCCCTGTAGGTCCACGCGTTCTCAAACCGGTAGAACTTAAAAGTAAAAAAAAAATAGACACGATTCTGAAAAAAAAGGCATGATGTGGCGGTTTAACATGGAAGGCGATTTTTAAAAAATCTGACAATGTGCAAAGCGTAGGCCCATGACACAAGCTATCATTTGGCATCACTCCCAAAAATTGCTCTCAAGCGGCTTAGCTTCCAGGAGCGTTCAAAGATTCGGGGATTTTTCGAAAAAAAAATTTACCCAAACTTTCAAACACGATTTTCTCGGAATTTTGAAAAAAATCGAAAAACCGGATTATACCACTTTCGGGTAGCTGAGAATATAAGCTTTTATATGGCACCACATCAAAGCGTTCGAACGCCTATATCGCGGAATTTTGAAGAAAATGAAAATAAAATTTTTGATGCCAAAAGGTAGCGGGGACTCTAACCTACATTTTTGTACAACTCCCATCCCTGTAGGTCCACGCGTTCTCAAACCGGTAGAACTTAAAAGTAAAAAAAAAATAGACACGATTCTGAAAAAAAAGGCATGATGTGGCGGTTTAACATGGAAGGCGATTTTTAAAAAATCTGATAATGTGCAAAGCGTAGGCCCATGACACAAGCTATCATTTGGCACCACTCCCAAAAATTGCTCTCAAGCGGTTTAGCTTCCAGGAGCGTTCAAAGATTCGGGGATTTTTCGAAAAAAAAATGTACCCCAACTTTCAAACGCGATTTTCTCGGAATTTTGAAAAAAGTCGTAAAACCGGATTGAACCAGTTTTTTTTTGATAAAAAAAGAAATATTTTACTAAAAAAAATAGAAATATATTTACTATTAACCGTAGAAAGATAATATACGTCTGTAAGATGTATGGCGTGTAAAGAACTGTTTTATCTAATTCAATTCAAATTTCTGGGTTTTTGTTAAATTGATTTGATTTATTATATCACTTCTTTAAAATAATGTAAGTAATGAGTTAAATAAATATAAATATGACAAAAAGTGTTAACATAAGACCAAAAATCTTTTTTAGAATCATACGTCTCTGAGACGTATATTATGATTATCTTTCTAGGGTTAAAAAAACCAAGAGAAAGATTACGAAAAATTATCTGTTTTATTTATAAAAATATCCATGTGCTAAAATAATTCCATTAATAACTAGAACCAAACATCTTAAGCTATGGTGTTATATAAAAGTTTAAAATATCTTCATATTTCATTATACTTTCCAAATAATAATAATCAATGTATCCTCTCACCCATCACAGCTCAGATCAGCTCACTTTACTTTAGCTCACCCAACAGCTCAGCTCAACCATCAGCTCAGCTCACTTTCAGCTCATCTCAAATGAGCTGAGCTACCGTACATAGCTCAAAAGTCAGCTAGCTCAAAATTTGAGCTGAGCTGTGAGCTGAGCTCAGCTCACTTTTGAGCTTTGTAGCAACCCTGCAAGTTCCATATTGCTCCTACTAGTGCTGAAGCACACACAATTCTCATAAAATTACCATATCCCACATTTTATGCGCAATTCATTTAGTTTCGTTAAGCGTATACCGTACGTTCTGAACCGCACAACATGTGTAAATTTCACAGAATAAATTGAAAACTACATGGACGCAAGGAGGATGAAAGAATTAATTTATTGTTCACTTGATAAAAATGTTAAAAAAACGAAGTGTGGATTAATTATTTTAATAATAGAAATTAAAAATATCAAATGAAATTCATTTACATATACTGAATGAGAAGTATAACTTCAGTCGCGTGTACATGTGTACACACACTCTTTTTTGAAGCTGCTTTTTCAACCAGAGTTATTTCCTCTGTGTTCGATGTTCGCTCTGTATTTTGTCAGAGCGGAGGAATTCAGAGTTATCAAAATGAAATCAGCTGTTTAAGAAAAACAAAACCTGTTTGGAGTGCGAAAAGTGATTTGTCGTTTGTGGATACAAAATTTGTGCGGTAAATATGAGATTTTCCACGAAATTCATGAAATAAGAAACTACATAAATAACGTAAAAAATGTCAAAACTGAAATCAGCTGATATAACTAAAGCTCTGTTGTGTTCGATGTAAAATGAAAACCCGAGAAACTCTGATTTTTTTGACAGTTAATTGACATGACTCATGGAGAAGCTGACAATTTTTCAAGAATTGGAATAGTTCTAGCGTCTAGTTTGAAATAAATGAAAATTGTGGACAATAAGACTAATAAATACCGAAAGTTTTAGAGTGCTTACGTTGCACCTATTTGCAACTATTTAGATCTTCATTTACTTAATTCTTTAAAGTACAATATTTTACAAATAAACCATTTCGTAAATACATATTAATTTTGTTTTGACACATAAATAAGACTGTACAGCTGAGAGCTGATTGATGTTCTTTTCGGTACAGTTCCAGATTGGGGTCAAAATCCCGAAAACCCAAAATCCCGAATGGGATCCCGAAAATTTTTTTCAGTTAAAATTTCAGTGAAACACAAGAGATTCTTATTTTTTCTGTTTTATTTTCAGGATTTTGGGTTTTCAGGATTTTGGTTTTCGGGATTCTAAGTTTTCGGGATTTTGGGTTTTCGGGATTATGGGTTTTTGGGATTTCGGGTTTCTGGGATTTCGGGTTTTTGGGTTTTCGGGATTTAGGATTTGCTGGATTTTGGGCTTTCTGTATTTTGGATTTCTGTCCATCTCCCTTCTGTTTCTTTATTCATTATTGCAGTCTGGATATTCTCCATAAACTATTTTAACTAATATTAAATGTATATTTAAGCCTTTTAGTGCCTTTACTTTTTTTCTCAAAAAATTGTCTGTGGTGTTTTTTTTTCTCTTGAATAGAGCCTACCGCCTACATTCCCTAAATTATTTAATTTGTTCACTCTTAGGGATTTTGTGTGGAAATTTTTAAAATTTTCTTATTTGATCAAACTAAAAAAAATTGATAAAATAAGTCATGTGCCAATATTAACTTTAAAATAGGGTTGCCACATAGAAGTTCATATTTTGAAAGTGGCAAGCCAACTTTTTAATTTTCAGTATCAACTTATCTCCCATTTTACCTCAATTTTAACCTCCAAGTTGGAGATAAATAGTAGTCGCAAATGTGACTATTATAGTTATAGTTAGTTATAGGCTCCAATATGTGTTATACCTTTTTGTAAAGCTAAAAACCTAGTCTTTTACAAAAAATCTAAGATAAGCCATTTCATACCATAGTTTTTAAACAATTAATTTTCAAAATCAAAAATTTGGATAAAAAAATTCAAACTATTTTTTTTTTCAAAATTTGCTGTTATTAAGTACTAATTTAGTTTTTAAAATTCGATGCTCTTACTTGTTTTTAAACAAAAACAGAAAACTAAATCCAAAAATATCTTTTCATTTTCATCTATTTCCATACCAGATCCTTTAAAAATAATAATGTACGTCATTTGTCACACACAAAAAATTTTCAAAAATTCTTTAAAATGTTTCTTATACAAATTCACGTGTTTATTAAATTTTTCTCAGCCTCCGTATGATAATAAAAATTACATTTTTACTATAAGAAAGAAAAACAATCCAAACCACTAATTAAGTCTCACGTTGAATCTAAAAATACTTTCCACAGAAAAAAAAAGAACCGCAAAATTTTTTTTTACAAGAATTCATATATTTCCACTCAAGTTCCCCAAACCAAAAAATAAAAAAAAAAACTTTTACTACAGCAACTAACTAACTTTCACCTCACAGCTATTTGTACAGTATATTCTTTTAAAAAAGCTTCAAGTATATTAACTACAGAATTCACACACAAATACAAACATGCAAGTCAGGAAAAAAAAAAACAAAAATAACGCACATAGCAAGCAATTGAAACCTATATCTGTGCTGTTAAAATTAGGATATCCTTGAAAATAAAATCTCCTTTCCCTTCCTTGCACTCACGACGACTATACCTCACAACCTGCCAAAACCAACAAAATGACGAATATTCATACAAACCTTTTGTAACAAGAAAAAAGAAACAAAATAACAAAATCTTTTCGTCAGCAGACGAAAGTCACATTCAAAAAACCACAAAACACGAGCGCTATAGCACAAAATTTTAACACACAACAGCAAATTCATGTTTTATAAGGTCCTGTATTCGCAATAAAAAAAAATACGTGTGACGAAATTTTGAAACACATAAAATTCACAATTTGGTCACACGTCCTTGGTTTTATGACTTCTCGGGGAATGATAAATTTAAAAGACAGAACACATATTTTATGAGTCAATATCAAAAGGAATTATTGTGTATAAAATGCCCGTTTAATTTTAATATTTTAAAAGCAATTAGAAATAATGTTTTGTTTATTCTATTTGAAAAATTCACCAACAAGATTGGTTCTAATTTAAAAATTAATTTAAACTGCTACATTTTTTACAAATTTTTCATTGACCACTTTTTAAATAGCACTCGCAGTTTAAGAGTAATTTCTAAAAAACTGTTATTTTCGACATTTAATTTTTTTTTAATCGGGTATTTTGTGTATAAAATTAAAAAAAAACTAACATAAAAAATTAATAGATTAAAAATGTCAATTTCATGTTTTTCTTTGAATCCATAACTAACCTTAATGAATTCTATATTTACATAAATATGTACATGACAAATGAAAATAAACCATATCAACGCAGTAAATTAAACGAACTGTAGGTTTCTTTCTTTTTGTATATATAGTTTTTGTTCCTTTGTGTTTTTGTGAGGGAAATAAAATTAAATCAAAGTAATTAGTTTTGTGACCCAATTAAGACTGTAAGTAGATTTTTTTTTTATTTATTTTATAAAGTTCAAGAACCTTCATATTGAAAGTAAGGCATGGAGCGTTAAGTAAAAGAATCATTATTTTTTCAAACATGTCCTTGAATATTTTATACCTTTACAAGAAAAAAATAAAATTTGAATTTCTTGTACATATGTATATCTACTCGTTAATATGAATATTAAGAATTAATTTAAAATAAACGAAAAAAACATTTTTTTTTGTATTAAAAAAAGAAAATTAAACTAAATTATAATTAAGGTACATTAGAATAAGTTTTAAATTCAAATTTCTAATATTTAAATAGGTAGTTTTGAATCCATTTTCTGCACAATTTATTGCTGCAAAAAATTGCTCCAGCTGTATAAAGCATAAAAGCCTTAACGTACATAAGAATAGATTAATTTCAAACTTACTTCGCATTTTTTTTAAGCTCTTCTAGAAAGTGCTGAAACAATTAGCTCCCGGCCCACGGGTGTCCAAAATGACTTTTCTCGTTGCAAAAATCATAAATTTTGAATGGATTGAGGTAGCGGTACAGTTTCAAAAATAAAATTTCAAAAAAAATAATTTTTGGATTTGAAAATTTTTTTTGAAAAATAAAATTTTCAAAAACGGGACATTGTATTTTTTTGAAATTTTGTTTTTAGATGTGGATTAGTGTTTTCTACAAAGTGGCATACCAATTTTAATTTAAACATTTTTTTTTAAGAAAATCTGTTTTCGGCCGATGATTCCTAAACACCCTGTGAAACAATTTTCTTGAAATTTATTAGTGTAACAGCCCTAGAAATTTCCTTCAAATTAAAAAAAAACTGTACCGCTACCTCAATCCGTTCAAAAGTTATGATTTCTGCAACGAGATAAGACATTTTGGACAACCGTGCGGCCTAATAAAACTACCTACAATATAAAAATTTCGGATATCTATTAATTTTTCTTAACCCCTTACCGCATGATTTTTTTTTTTTTTTTCGTAAAAAAAATATATATGGTAGATTTTGTTAAATAAAGAGACACGTGTTTCAGGAATTTTCAAGTTTTTGAGTAAAAGTCGGAAAATTTTGGTTTTTCCGGTTTGGATCATATTTGGCACATTGAGCAGAAAACGAACAAAAAAAAATTTAAATTAAATTAATTATACGTAAAAACTACGCGCTGGAACTGTATGAGTCTCAATAAAATAGATTAAAAGGCCTTTTAATATATTTTAAATTAAATTTATAACATTCCGCACGAAAACGTAAAAAAAACGGGTGTAGATAATAAGAAAAAAAAAATGAATTTGTTCCCTTGTTGCACGATGGCTCATATATGGACCAACAGGAGGGGAACATTTCTGCACGGTGGCTCATATATGATCCAATCACTTAATGCCACTTTCAAATGTCTAAAACTTGATAAATGTAAAAAAATATATATTAGCAATAATAATCACATTATATCCTTTATTGGCATATTTGTTTAAAAGTTCTTACTCATTCTTTTATATTTTTTATTCAATTTTCAATTTTTCAAATATGCTCCGTCCTGCCTATCACCAGTTCGGCCACAGATGGCGTTTTATAATGTTATTTATAGGCCTTATATTACTTAATTCGAAAAGTTCAAACAAAACTAGAATTTTTTTTAAACTTTAAAGTATTAAGGCTTTTTATGGTTTGGCTCATATATGAGCCACTTTATTAACGCTTTCGATAAATAAAAAACTTATGTGCAATTTCTTTGTCAAGGTCTATTTCTAGGATATTTTTACTTGCGATATAGGTACTATACATATATTAAGTTATGCATTCGTACAAAAAAAAGTTGACATAGCATTGATAAAATGCCAAAAAAGTTGTCCCGGAAGTCCGTCTGTCAGTCTGTCAGTCTATCTTCTAATAAATTTTTTTTTTTTTGAAAATCATTATTAACGGTACCTGCCATAGAACCTTTTTTTTTCAAATCCGATTATCTCCGAAAGTGCTTATTTGGTTTCAACGAAACTTTTTGTGAAGATTTATTTATATACTTTTAAACAAAATTTCAAAAAAAAATAAACTTTTGAATTTAAAAAAAAAATTAAAAATTTTGAAAAATTATTTTTTTTTTTGAAAAATCAAATTTTAAAAAACGGGACATTGAAGTTTTTTGAAATTTTGTTTTTAGATGTTGATTAGTGATTTCTACAAAATGGCATACCAATTTTATTTTAAAACTTTTTTTCCAAAAAATTATTTATAAAAAATTAGTTTTTTTTTAAAACAGCTCTAACGATTTTGAACATTTTTTTTTCTAAAAATGCATCTTAATATATCAATCAAAACTGCATACTTGTTTTGGAGGGCAATTTGATTTCACATTTTATATTATTTTTTTAAAAAAACGAATTTTATTTTTTTTGGTACCCAATAGTAGGTAGGTACATACATTTTCCAAATTTCTATATAAAAAGACTTAAAAATTTAAGCAACTTGAACTCTAAAAGCAAGTTCGTGCGACCCAGTCGTGCATTTTATTGTCTTCTAAATTTATTATTTTAACGGTAGGCATTTTTTTATATATATGTATATTTTTTTTTTTTTACTCTTTTCCGATTCGATTTTAAGAAACTATTTGATGCATAAAAAAAAAAAAAAAACAATTTACAAAAATATGTAAATAATAAGATTCTTAGTACCTAACATCTTTTTTTTTTTTGAAAAATCAAATTTTCAAAAACGTATTTTTTTAAGCTTTTAGCAAGTTTAGAATTCGTAAGCTTGTTTTTCAAAAACTGCTGCAAAGAAATTGATTTTAAAATATTCCGATGGAATCCTTGGAAAATAAATTTTTTATATAAAACAAATAAATTTCTAAACGTTGCCATTTATAATTACAATTTCTGTTTTATTTCTGACATTTTCCAAAATGACTTAACCGATTTCAACTTAAAATTTTGAGTAGTCATTAAATATGAAGTAATTTTTTTTGAAAATGGGTCTCTCCTTTGTGTCTGATTTTCAGTCTAACAGGCTAGTTGTCTACCTCAAACTTTGTGTTAAGAGTTTCTTTGGAAAATAATCTGGCATATTTTTTAATTTTTATCAATCAAAAATAGGGGTAAGCTGTCTTAAACATTTTTTTAGACAAGTCTAAAAAAACTTTTCATCAAAATACCATGCTCATACTATTTTTATAAAGGATAAACCTCACAGCAAATGCTAACCAACAATTATTGTTTGGTAAAAAAAAACGGATTTTGTAGTATCAATTAGCATTAAATTACCATACTAACTTTGTGTTTTTCTTTAAATCTTTTATGCATAAATTAACATTTTTACATGCTAAACATAAAAAAAAATATGTTAACATCTATTCATTCCTTTACTTTAAGAAACATTAAAAAAAAACAACTCCCTTTCTTTTTTAAATCTAAAAAAAAACATCATTAATTACGACTATAAACTAAAAACACATTAAATCCCAAGAAGCACTCAAAATTCTTTTGCAAACTTAACTTCCAGCGATGCAGCTAAATCGCAAGCCCTCGGACAAAACTAACCTTGATTTAAAACTAAAAGAAAGAAGAAAAAAAAAACTATATATCGTTCACCTCTATATATTTTTTTATTTCATTTTAATGTGTGAGTCCTTTATTTTCTCTCCTGTTTATTTCATGAACAGAAAAAATTCAAACAAAACTGGGAATGGCATTTAATTGCTTTGATTTTATGTCAATTGCTTTATAGCTCTCCAGGCAACGCCAAGACCAATTCACAGTTTGTTGTTCATCATTATGCTTGAGTAACATATCCTCAGGATATCCTGTAGCCAGCAGGAGGTTGTCAATTTTATTTATATATTTTTTTTTTTAATGTTTCAACTATACGAGAGTTTCTTTTTTTTTTTGTATACATATATTCACATTCATTATTATGAAAGGAAAAAAAAAACTTTTATATTTTTCTGGAATATATTCAAAAGCACACTCCCGTATAGAGCACTACTAGTATATCTTTGCTACGATACACTCGTCATTTGTTCAGAAATATACCTTGGAGTCTTTCTAGGTTTTTTTTTTTTTATATATAAATTTTATGCCAAAGGGATGTTGAATAAATTATGTGTGAACTTGCTGTGGTGTGTACTTTTTACTTGTGTAAGCTGCGGGGAGTGAATTTAAGAGAAAATTTCAAACGGGCCGGATAAATTTTTTACACAAAAATTTGGTGTCAAAAGAAAAATACCCACGGCAATGGTTGATCACTTTTATGAAAAAAGTGCGAAGAACTCCCTTAACACAATTGTTCAAATTTTTGCCCGTCATTGTTCTTTCCTGTGCATTTTGCTGAATAACATTTAACAAAAATATATATTCTTGACTTTTATAGTATTTACAGAAGTATCGCTGTCAAATATTCAAACTTACAATATTTACAGCTCCTAACTAACACTTTATAAAACTAAAGCCTTACAGAAGCTACTGTGTAAATTTGTAAACTCAGGAATTAACTTATATTTTATTTCAATAACTTGAGAAGCTATTGTATTCTCTGTTATCCTTTATCGAAGCTAAGTAACATTTTAACTTCTGTAAAGCCTTAAAGAAGTTACTTTATCTTCCGTAACCTTTATAGACGATATCTAACTTTTTAACTCTATAAAAGCTATTTAATTTTTATTAAGCATTTATAGAAGCTAACTATCTTGTTAATTTCCATAAAGACTTACAGAAGCTACTTATATCTTCTGTAAGCCTTTAAGGAAGCTAAATATAATTTTAAACTCTATAAAGCCTTAAAGAAGCTGCTTTATCTTTCATAAGACTTCATAGAAGCTTAATAACATTTTAACTTTTATAAAGCCTAACTTTTATAAAACCTAACCTACTTTATCTTCAATAAGCCTTTTTAGAAGCCAAAATAAAAGTTGGGTCATTTACATAATATCCTTATTTGTAGTGAAAAGTTGCAGAAATGTATGATGAAAATGGGCCTAATTCCACAATTTTAAAATCCATCCCTGTTTAGAAATATATTTAACCATTCGACACTTTACCTACGTGCCATTTCACCCAAAAACCCCCATCGCCATCATCACATCACAGGAACACACCTCGTCTCATAGAATAAAGTAAAAGAAAGATGTCAATTGAATTACTTAGACAAGGTGTGCTGTATTTATGAACGGATATTGTGAGCGCTAGCGTCGTTTTTTTTTTATCAAAGTTTTATGGTATATATGTGTCTTTGGGTTTTTTAAAAAGACATTTTCAAAAAAAAAAAAAAAAAAACAAATTTACAGTTAAGTATCATCATTCTTCGCGCCCTTCATGCAAAAAAAAAAACCATTGCAAATGTGAGACTTCCTTTCAATGACAGAGAAAGCGGTTATATTAACGTAACGGCAACATTAGAAAGACGTTAGAAGTATTATAGATTCAGTTATAATGTAATTTAACCTCAAAACAGTTTTTTTTTTTTTATTTTTTTCTTGCAACCTCATTAAATGTGTGTGATGCCGCCAAAAGTGTAAAATGTTGAAATGAATTTCAATTCAAATGTGCGAACCATTACCATTTACCTATGTGTGATAACAATTCTTAAAAATTTATTAAGTAGCGATTTTCAAGTTTTTTTTTTTACTTGGCTTGCTTTACATTCAGAATTGGGTAGACCTTGAAAAAGAGGATGTGCTTTGAATGAAATAAATGTCTCTTTTCACTCTTAAGTCATTTATATGTTAGATAGTGGAATAGGATAAAAATGTAAAATGTTTTTTTTTTTAATGGTGTACAAACTGAAAAGAAAAATTTATAAATGGCAAACATATTTGAGTACAAAATATAGTTTAGTCTTTGAGCTTAAAACTGCCTTAAGCATGAAATATTAAATTGTCAAAAACATTTTATATCAAAGAGAATCTAAAAAAAAATGGGTGGATGTAATTTTTTAACTTCAACAGTTACAATTTTTCAGCTAAGTAAGCGTTGACACGAGGTAAATAAAATACACGAACTTGCTCTCATGTCAAAAGTTTCTTAGAATACTGAAACTATTCATGTAAAAATTTATAAAAGAATATTTTTAATTTAATTTTATAAGTAACTAGCTGACCCGGCGGACTTCGTTCCGCCATTTCTTGTATTTATTTCTATTTTCGACTTTGTAATTTTTCATAATTCCCAATACAAAAAGGAAATCAAAACTTGAAAAGTTCGTCCAATTAATTTAAAAATATTCACTTTTAAAATTTAAAAAAAAGTGGCCTATGTTAAAAACGTTTTTTAAGTTTTTTAATTTACCATTGTGAAGCTTGTAGTGAATGTAGCGTTATGTGTGATATATCAAATGAAAGGTAATATTATCAGGATGCTCAATAAAGATAAATCAAATTTTTGTAAGCTCCAGATCAAAAGATGTAACGTGTTGAAAAATAGAGTTTTATTTTACCGATATTTCAAATTTGTCATTACAAAATTAATTGAAACTTTGTACAAATATAGTCTTGCCTATTATCTATCTACACTGTAAATTTCATTCATTTATCTATTGAAGAAAAAAAAAAAAAATAAAAAACTGTTAAAAACGGCCAAAAAACTTGGGACAAAAAAAATTGTTTTTCCCGTTATTCAGTCAAAAATCGATTTAAAAATTCAAAAGTTTGTACATGCATGCGCATGATTAAAACCTATATTTCCTATAAATTTGAGATTTTTTGCAGACTTTTAAAAATTCCAAAAAAATAAAAGACTACTCAAAAATGTCCCTAAAAATTAGGTTGTTTTTCAAAAATTTTTATTTCAAAATACAGGGCCTATGAAAAAAATCCGTTTTAGACCCCTAATTTTTTTTTTAAATATCTTTCTCATGGTGTAACTCAAATTTCTGTGCAAAATTTTGCGTACCTCTAATGAATTGAATTTTTTTTGCCTTAAACCTTCTCTTCTTATGCCTCTTTGATTTCAAAAAAAAATTAACAAAATGAGTCAGTCTGTGTGGCCGGTTAGCGAACGTACACAAAACCAAACTTTAATATATATAATAGATTTAATAATACATAAAAATAATAAGAAATTTGATTGTAAAATTACAAGAAAATCTTTATAAGTAATTTAGCCTCCTAACTAAATTAAATATAATGCTATTTAAACTCTCGACGAATATTTAGAAAAAAAATTTAAATCGTTAAACCGTTTGGTTTTTAAATAAAATCGGCGTAAAGAAAAATTGTTCTAAGTCCTTAAGAAGTCCAATGTACTTAGAACAATTTTGCTTGACGCCGACGATATGTAGTTGAAAATACAAATACAAATTTGCAAGCAATTAAAAAACAAAAAATAAAATATGAATTGACTCATCAAAAAAATGTATTGATCCGTTTTCAAAAAAAAAAAAAAAAAATAATCCAAAAATATTTTTTTTTAACACTAATTAAAGTTGTTTAATTGTTTTCAGCAGGAATTCAGATATCAATAAAACGGTTATATGACACTTTGCGTTAATAAAGGTTTAAATAAATGTTTTTTTTCCACAGTTATGAAGTTAATTGCCATACACAGTATTTTTTGAGAAAATTGAGTTTTTTTCATTTCATATGGCATTTTCATTTGATGGGGCATTTTCTGGTGTATTCTGTATTTACCGTTATAATTATAACCAAGTTTTAGCCAAAAGAGTTAAAAATACCCGTACTCTTTTTTTAAAATGTTTTTCTTTCGAAACGGAGCATCCGGCCGCCGTATTTTTTTTTTTTTTTTTATATATTGATTCTTTTTCGCAAAATTCAACATTAAAATGTTCTGCAAAGCTCATAGGGTCTTGGCAAAATAGCACATTTTAAATGAAAAAAAAGTTAGTATTAAAAAAATTTTATAAAAGCCTGCAGAACATGCAGAAAAACCAAGTTGCATATTCCACCTGAGTTTAACAAAGGAAGTTATTTACGTATCAGTTCACTATTCATAGGTGACAATTTTAGAGTCAGCCCTTTTCTTATCGCTTTTAGAAAAAAAAAATAAATAAAAATTCTAGTTACTAAACTTAAGTTTTCAAATGGTTAAACAGTAAATACAAGTATATACTAATTCAAAAAGCAGTATATCCCAATTTTTTCTTCTTGCATCAATTTTCAACCAATACGGTCACTGTGGCGTATGTGGAACTTTTTAATAAAAACTTAGGTAATATTTTTTGGTTAATAAATTTTTTTTGTTTTGCTGAGCTAAAATAGATATCGGTTTAAAGGAGAATACCCTCAAAAAACCAGCAACTATTAAAATAAAACCAAAAGCTATTACTTGAAAGGGTATAAATGGAAGATAACAAATATGATTTTTTTTTCACAAAAAACCATCCACGGAACTTACTATTCTTCATTTCAGATTGTCTCGATTTTTGTTCCATGAGATCCTGCATTTTTATTTATAACCCTTAAATCTTTTCATCTAGGTTTTCCAGTTAAAATAGTTTTAGTGATTTTACCTACATTATTTGTAAGCTAGTAAATTTCAACTACATATGGTTAATATCTAATCAATTTACAAATAAACCATTCTTGTTATACAAACTCCAAAAGCACAAACATTTATTTTAATAATTTTGAAATTAACCCTCTGTAGGCACACCTCTGTTTTGCGAATTTGGTTTATACTTTTTCATGTCGCTAGATCTTTTTTTGGTCTCACTATATTATAGAGAATCATATATGAAATTAATGTAGAATTTTCCGAGGAATTCGAATATTGTATTCACAATTCCAAAAAATTTATTTTCACCCCTTATAATGGCACTTTTTTATGACCACTTTTTATTTTTGTAATGCCAAATTCGCACCCGTGTGCCGACAGAGGGTTAAATCTTCAAAATGAATTTTTTTTTATAAAAGAGACAAGCTCCTATCCTAGTAAATAATTTTTATAATTATCTCCGAATTAACTTTGAAGTTTTTCCACTTTCTCAAGCATTAAAACGGATATACAACAATACAACATATTTTTCAGCTAAATATAATTTCCCTTTTAGCACAACTTATTTTTTCGTGGCTTAACTGACTTAAACAGACACAAAAATGAAAAATGAATTAATGACAACAAGGATTTTGGTGTATAAGAGGAATTTTTGAATCAAATCACCAAAACAAAGGTTCTTTTGCACGAATATCCTTCGTCCTACACAACCAACTGAACTGACCCCATTTTAAATTTTTAGCTTATTGCAAATTTATTTATTAACACCAAAGAGCTTGTGTCTTATATATCCTTCGCAGTAGATATTATAACTTGGTCCTTTTTTAATATACACAACTATACACTGGTCATGGTCATTTCTCATTCCTTTATATTTTTCTTTTTCTCTTCCTTTGCGCTGTAATTTTTGTGTTTAATATTGTTCCAGCAGAGATGCATAAATAAAAGAATATTCCAGAGAACGCACAAAAGAGTACTTTAGACAAAAGGATAAAATATATATCTGTACCTACGAGTAAGTATTCTGTTTGGAATTATTATGTTTTGTCATCTGTAAAGAACAAACAAAAAAAGGAACACAAATAAAAACTATACCTACAGGGCTACAGGTAAAATTTATGATTTTATTTTGTCTGGCAGAGGGCATCATCATGAAGGCGGGCAGTGTTAGTCCTTAAAGTTAAACCATCAGTCAAATTCTCGAGTTAATATTTAATTTTAATAATATTTGGTTTTTGAATTTTACATGACTTGACTTCACAGTTGGGGATAATATGTTTTATTTTTTTTTTTTTTGTTGAAAAAAGTGACGAGCAGTAAACATTAATGTTAATAAAAATTCACCTTAAAGTGATGGATTATAATGATTAGGTCCTTCAACAGAGGCATTATATTAAAGCTACCAAAAGAGCAAGAAAAAATATTGTAGATAGTGTAAATGTACGTGGGAGAATTATGGTATTTTTGTGTGTTTTATTACAAAATTTAATGAATTTAATTTTAAATTGACCTAAACGAATTAGCAAGGTCGTTATAGATTGGTTAGCGGAAAGCAAAGAATGTTTAAAGAGGTAAATGTTGGGGGTCATAGATCACCAACTATACTGACTGCTCTTAAATTTTCTGACTAGCTGTTCTGTTGAGATATCTGCTACAATCCGTGCTCCAATATTCTCTCACTGTACTTCATTCTTCCCACCAAGCCTAAACCAAAGACTAATGTCCAATTTCATAAGGAAACACTTAAAGCATTTTTATCAAAAATCTTTTTTGAATTTGATCAGGCTCTTAAATTTTTTTTAATTTCAGCAATCTGTAAAAGGGAAATTTCAGGGAATTTTTTGTTAAAATTGAGTTCTCCTCACATCCCTGGAAAAATTATTTTTTGAAGTGAAAACTTCTTTGTACTAGTATCGTAGTGATTTGAAACAACGAAAACGAAAACGCGACACGAACATTCAACTTGTTATAATTTTTTTGTTTTAATAGATAGATGAATGAAATTTGTACTGTAGATAGGTAATTAAATAAACTATAAATTTACAAAATTTCAATTAATTTCATATTCAAAATTTTGAGATAACGGTAAAAAGATGATCTTTTTCTAAACACGTTATATCTTTTGATCTAGTGCACATACAAATTTGATTTAACTTTAATACGTCTGCTGATAACATAACCTTTCATTTAATATATCACAGTTAACTGTACAAGTGCTACAAGTTACACAATCTTACCTCAAAACACCTGTGGAGATCTTCCAGTGTAGGAAGTTCCGTAATCTCAGCTTGAAATTTCGACATACGGCTTTAAAAAATTCTTATTTTTTTTTCTAGACATGGTAGAAATATGATTTATACGTCATATAAAAGGTGAAATAACCTTTCAGATGATAAAAAATTTACTATAGGTTGTCATTTAAAAAAATATATTTAATGGTGTTAAAAGAGAAAAAATATTGATTTTTTTTGCTTTTTTGATGAAAAGTGATTTGGTGTGAAAAAAATAAGCTCTTTTTGTAGATGTTGTATAGACATGGACGATATAAATATTTTGTGCTGAAACAATAAGCTTTCAGATGATATAAAATTAATATAGGTTATTATATAAAAAACATGTAGGTATTTAAAAGAGATAGAATAAAAAATAGGTAGATTTTCTTTTTTTTTTTGCAAGAAAAAATTTTTTTAAGGTTTCATTTCTACCACGTGTGAATTGCACACATGACTTTTTTTTTTCTTTCTAATAAACAAAATATGTGAGAAGAAATGAGAAGGAATTATGTGTTGAAAAATGCCAAGAAATGCAAGAAAACGAAAAAAATACCTATTTTTAGCAAAGTGTGTTTTTATTTCTTTTCTTTTAAAAATGAATACTAATAACAAAAATAAGAGAATTGATAACCAAACAAGCTCAACAACTAATTTAATGATGCTCTTAAAATTCGGAGGATTCCTGTAACATGCAATACACTTTCACGGCAAACAACTGTGTTGCTCTTCATCGTAAGCAAACCATTGAAATATTGTTAAAAACATGCGATGTAAAGTCGAAATTTGTTTCTAACAATTTGTATATCTCCAAAACTTAAAAATTTAAATGTTACAAAATAAAGCTATTATAATCACTTCTTTACAACATCTGATCATCTGATGACATTTTAATAACACTTTTAAAATTAAATAAGCCAAATATTGGCATTTAGTTTATAAGGGCGTTTAAAAGTTGATGAAAAACCAAAATATCCCATTTCAAGGTTTAAAAAAAGCCTAATAAATGTTTAAAAGTCATTCACAAAATCGGCCATAAGTTGGAGATCTTATCAGGTCCTTTCCGAATGGCTACTAAGAAAGATGTTTCTCAGGAGTCCAATTTATAAACCGGTTTTCTTTCTTGCTGTCATTGGACCTAGCAGTCTCCTCATATGAATACATTCCTTGAATATTAAGGTGGTCCTCGCTTGTATGGGAAAAATAAAATTTGAAAAAATAAAAAAAAAAAAATAAAAAATTGTAATTTTTTATAGTTAAAAATTGCTTGAGATTGGTTTTTGTACTTATTCTGAAAAAAAACATCGAAATAATAATTTCTGGAGCCACTTCCAAGTAAATTTCGTCAACAGGTAGTAGTACACAGACTTTATATTTACACTTTCGTTTACGTTTATGTCAAAGGTTAGTGCAAGTTTCCGGGATTTGTTACTTTTTTTCCAGTACCCGTGTTTTAATCCATTTTAAAAATATTTCGATTCCTGTTGACCAATTTGGTTTCCAACTAAAATTAGATACTAAGTGTTTTAAAATATTTGAAAGATTTTTGAGAACCATTTTCAAAGGCTTGTGGAATTTCATCATTTTTGTGAAAAAAAAAAAAACACATCAAAACGGTGCTATGGAAAGAAAAAAAACTATGTGCAGTTACCACTTTAATATTCGTATTTTTTTTTAGCTCAGCTAAATTCAAAAAATGTCTCTGAATCTCTTTTTCGGGCTCATGATTTCAATAGTCTATTTTTGGAAGCAAGTTCATCCAACTTGTAGCCATGCATTTATTTTTTTTTTTTTTTTTTTGTTTCATTTTTGTAATCCCGAATACTTTCTCAAATTACACAACGATCCCGCAATCCATCGCCACTGATATTGTTTTTGTTTTTGTTGAAAAATAAATCCCAATGCATGCCAAAAGTAAAAACAAAAAAAAAATTCATACACTTCCGGTGTATAGGTAGAGTTGTAGTTGTTGTATAGTGCTCGTATAGTAATAGTAATACTCTAGTTAAGACTGTTGGAGCTGGAGAACTGACCATAGAGTCCTGTGCCTGTGCATGGTGAACTTTTTGTGTATGGGTCAGGCATAAAACTACGATATAAACGATATAAATTTTTCGGGCAACCAACTTTATGTTGATATACACAAAATTGTTGTTGTTTTTTTTTTTTTTTTCTTTTTGTTTTTTGAGTAAATTTTTATTTTGTTTGTTGTAGGAGGTTGCTCGCTCAGCTTGAACCTTTTGGTCCTTTTTGGTTGGGAACAAATGAATTTGCAATGAACACCAACGTTAACCCAACTAACACACATTTCACTTGTCACATTCAGTGTTTGTAAATTATTCCGGAACATTTCTTGTATATTTTTGTAGCTTGATGTGGTGTATAGAGGTCCTGGCTGCTGCAACCGAGTTTTTTTTTGTTTCCTTTGTTATAGTCCCTTTTACAATCTATCCTTTACTACTACACAGTGTTGCGTTAACTTTATGTTGTTGTTGTTTTTGTGTTTTTTTTTTGTTTAAATAAATTATGGCCACTACCACCCAGACATCAGCCAAAATTTTTTTTTTTAATCCTTTCTTTATTTTTTTTTTTTTACTGGGAGGAAAGTAAAATTGGATAAATCGGTCTTGCGATGCATTGTTTTACATATACCCTTGCCGCCGTTTACAGGACAGCAGCATGGGGCTTTAAATTGGCGCTGTCAATGGGCATGTGGTTGTGTATATATGTAATGTAGTAGATTTTTTTTCATTTTTTATTTCCTGCTGATGAACAGAAACAAAATGAAAAGCCAAAGATAGACGGATGTTGCAATGACATGTAAAAAGCAAATATTTTTAATGTTAATCCACTTTTAACGGTCCTTGCGAATATGAATTGGTTTTTTGGATGTTGAACATGGGGATTTAAATTGGATAAGCCCTTTGTCGGAGCTTGGAGGAGGCTTTTGTGTGTTGTGTGTTTTGAATGCTCTAGCCTATTTGCATATGCTGTGCACAATACAAAATATCTCTCTGAGCAAGAGAGATTTACATGATCCGCATATTTGATGTGTGACTTGTGTGTGTGTGTGTGTGTTGTCTTTGTGACAAATAGTATAAATGGGGTTAGGAGAGGGATTTGTGTGGATGATAGTGATATGGAAAGTTGGATACAGCTGATATAAATGACATTTGACAATGCGTGGCTTGACTCAGAAAAGATATTCGTATGTAAATACATAATGTCCTTCTTTTTTAGATGTTTTTATATTTAAATAATTCAAAATATTGACAAAGAAAGTTTTAGTTTGTTAGAAAATACATAATTTGCATCGCAAAAAAAAGTTTCATAGTTTCAATATATTAAACAATAAATGGTAAAAATATTGTGAGCTCCTACAAACACCTATCCTATTACCTATGTTTTCATAAAGGAAGTTGATTTTTTCTAAACTTGCTTTAGACTTGAGATCGAAACTACTGGTTTTTACTCGTGAAATCTTCTAAGTATCAGAACCCATAAAATACATGTATCCAGGGCATACTTTTATCATTCTCATGTTACAAAATTAATTTTGAAGTGAAAACTTCTTTAGTATCGTAGTGATTTGAAACAAGATGAAACGAAAAAGCGACACGAAAAAGCGACACGAAAAATCAATTGATCATAACTTTTTTGTTTTAATAGATAGATATATGACACTTTAACAGTAGATAGGTAATTAAATAAATTATAATTGTGCAAAATTTCAATTAATTTCATATTCAAAATTCGGAGATAACGGTAAAAAGATGTTCTTTTCCAACACACGTTATATCTTTTGATCTAGTGCACATACAAATTTGATTTAACTTTAATACACATGCTGATAATATTACCTTTCACGTGTTCTAAAAGTTAAATAATCTTTAATTGAAAAACTGTAGGAAGTACCGTAATCTGAGTTTGGAATTTCGACATGGTTAGCTTTAAAAAATTCTAGATTTTCTTGTAGGAATCACAGAAATAAGATTGAAACATCATGTGAAAGGTGAAATAATAAGCTTTCACATGATATAAAATTAAATATAGGTTGTCATTGAAAAAAATTGACTCCATAGCATGAGAACATTAAAATACATGTTTTTTTTTTGCTTTTTTTTGATGAAAATAGATTGAGTTTAAAAATTCTAGCTCTTTTTGTAGATGTCTCAGAGACTTGATCGATATATATTTTTTGAGCTAAGACAATAAGCTTTTAGATAGTATAAAATTTTTTATAGGTTGTCATTGAAAAAAAATTGATTCAATAGCGTGGGAAGATAAAATTATAGGTTTTTTTTTGCTTTTTTTGATGAAAATAGATTGAGTTCAAAAAATTCTAGCTCTTTTTGTATATATTTTGAGCTAAGACAATAAGCGCTTTCCGATGGTATAAAATTTATTGTAGGTTGTCTATAAAAAAAGTGATGGAATAAAAAAAAGTTATTATTTTTCGATTTTTTTTTTTTTTTTTTGTTTGCAAGAAAAATTATTTTTAAGGTTTCACTTCAACCACGTGTGAATTGCACACATGATTTTTTTTTTAATTTAATATAAAAAAAACGGCAGTTAAATATATATAATGTATAAATATCAATTTTTTCATTTTTATTCTGCATTTCCTTAACTTTTTCCATAAATGTATTCTTTAAAAAAAAAGTTATGGTATAAATATTATTTATTGTTTCATTTTTATTATTTAATTCCAAACACCTAAAACTATTTTTCAAATTAAAAATAAATAAATATGGATTTGCTCACCTATTTCATTTTCAAACGTACGAGTAATATTCCATCAGACAAATATGTCTAAAATTTGTTTTCTATTTATTTCAGAGCTTTTGGACTATTTTGGAAAACAACTTTAGAACTTATCTCCTTACTTTCCATCTAAACTATACAAAATAAAATCTTGGTACACGTTGTTCAAAATTAATTCACTTCCAAATCAGGATTCTCTTGTTCCGCAAAACTTAAATAATAATTTTTATTTTATATTACAGTTTAACAGTAAAAAGTAAAACAAAAATTGTTGTTGCTAGTCCCTTAAATTTTCCTTGGTTTTTAAATTCACCAACAACAAAATATCGGAAAATTGTCAAACATGAGTGTAAAACCTCAAATTCGTTTTATCCATTTTATAAAAAAAGTACGTATACGCCGTAGTGTACCATGCATTTAAATTTCTTTATTATTATCGCTATTTTATTTTTTGACATAAAGTGTGGGTAGAGTTGAAGAGTGTCATTAATATACATTCCACTTGCTTTCCACCCCAATCTATAAGTACCTTCTAGGATATTTTATGGACACTAAACCCTTTCTAAAGTAATACTTTTCTTCTTTAAGATTTTAAGAACAACACTTAAGCCTCTGAAATCACAAGCTTGTATTCCTTTTTAAATATATTTTTATATATTGTTACTAAGTGTATAAAGCGCACTAAAATTTCAAATAAAACTACATATAATAATTAAGGTTACAGTTAAATCTCATTATCTTTACTTCAAACCCAATAATATACCTACCTAATTTTCATTTAAGTGTGTATACATATTTCAAATAAAATACCTAAATTTATCAAAACTGTAAAATTATGTAATGCATTTGTTAATTTTAGAAGAGGACATTTTTTTGTGTGCTATCTCTTTTCCCGAATCAAAACTGAATACAAAAATTAAATGACTATTCAAAATTCAAACAAGCCTCAAGTTTGCTGTCATGCAATTTTGTGTGTTTACCCGCCTTCAACCTAATATCTAATTGCCACCTCCAACTCCAACAACAACAACAACACGCTCATAACATAGATAAGAAAAGTGTGAACATTCAAGCTTGATTGTTGTGTGATTTTTTTTTTTTTTAATTTAAAAAAAAGGACAAAAAAAAATAATAAAAATATACATATAACGAAAACGTTTAATGTCATCATCAAGCCTGAAGTAGCACACTCCATTCATCCGAGACAGCATATATACCACCTACCTATAAATACCCCCCCTGATGGGTCGGCCCTGCGGCCTCTCTGTGTGGGATAATGATTCCTTTTTCGTCCTCATCCTTCTACAACTCCCACACTGTGCTTCTCTGCGAGCGATTTCCTAACCCGATTTGATGGCGATATCGTATTCGTATTCATATCGTCTATCTCTCTCTTTCTCACACTCTCTCTTATTTGGAAGATAGTGTAGTGACTGCTGTATCGTGCGGTGTACGACATGACGATTTTGTGCCAACAGCTAAATGGTTAGCGAAATTTGTTTAATGTGCACGTTGTGTTTACGGGTGCCAAAGTATCAAATCATTACGATCTAAATGACACTTTGACAAGAAGTGAAGGAGCAGCGCAGCACAGCCTGTTTGATGGTAGGATTTTTAGAGAAGGGAGGTATGGTTTTTAAACTGACTTCAATGCTTAATGTGTGTAAGAACATGTTTATGAATGCCAGCAGTACTCGTCGTACTCGTGTACACCATTTATACATATTTAACACCTTACCAAAACCGAATTACATTCGAAAAACTGATGGCACTTAAAAATATGTGAACTTTTGTGAAATAGGTTGAGGCTGCAAGGAATATAGAGGAAGTGTGACATAGAGTATACCTACACTTACCTTGTCGAATATAATCACAGAAAAGTAATAGGGGAGGAGGGGGCACGATGTTACATCACACTTAACATATCGTTATTTACAGTTGTAAATTAATGCCTTGGCGCAGGAAGACCTTCATATTCAACTTAAGGTAGGTTCAGCTCTCAGCTCTTGTAGAGCAGCAGTTATGAATGTTAAATTGTATGTTTTTGCATATTTATCATTTTCGAACTTAAAGTTGGCATTTAATTGAGCTCTCTCTCTCTCTCTCTGCCATGCAGAGAAATGCTCTTGATTGTGACCTATTAGCTTGACATATTGAAATAACGATAAAGTTGTGTGGAATGATAAAATTCAATTTATTACTTTGTGTTAACTTATGATTTAATGTTGCTGAATTAAGAGAGTAGGTACTTATCACGCTATTTAAATGGTTTGGGAAATTAAAGCATATGGTTTATCAGTTTCAGAAGTGACACTTGGTTATAGGCAATTTTGTTTATAATTAAATTTAATTGAAACTTTGAAAAATACTCAGGAAGATGTTACGTTGACATATTTTTGATGTTTTTGTGTATACTATAAAAACTTATAGAAAACGTCTCAATTCTTCTCATCATAACGCAGATATCTGATATTAAGATTATTCATTTAAGTTCTTAATGTTTTATGTAGTAAAAGAACTTTTCTAGGTCCCGATTTTGAATGTTTCCTTTTAATTGAAAAAAAAAAAAAAAAAATTTACATTTATTATTGTGAATCTTAAAAACTAATCAATTTTCTTTCTTTCTTTTTAGGTAAGTCTATCTACTAGAAAACAATGAAAGTCTAAACTTTATGTTTATAATATGAAAAATGAGTAAGTTCAAACTAGAATACTGTAAGGAATGTAAGCAACTAAGCAAGTACTGAAAGTTTTACAGTCACCGAAAGTCGAGTTTAGCCTAAACCGACCGGAATTTTCTAAACTATCAAATTGTTATTTAAACGACTAAATAAGCATTATTAAATATAACTTGAAATTAAAAAAAAAAATTTCAACAACAATCTTTAATGCAAAATATTTTCATTTGGCATAAATATTTTTTGTTATTTCAAATGCTTGTGTTTTAAAAGGTCGGCTGTAACCTTACCCCAAAAACATCCGTTATTATTATTTTTTATGTAATTTTACTTTTTTCAGAAGCCAAAAAAATTAAACAAATACTCAAGCACACAAGCTCAAAAAAATTTTTGAAGTTCTCAACAAATTTGTATAAGGTAGTAAAGCTGTGTTTTATTTTCCTCGTGATCCAGATCTATCATTGCTTTTATTAGCTTTACAACAAAAACAGGATTTTGTTTTGTTATTGTTTCACGAATAAATACAATGATCTGAGCCCTATTGCACCAACCACTTTGCATTTTGCAACTTTGCACTTTAACTTTGCAAATTGTGTTGCACCAAACTTCAATTTGCGAAGAGGAAATTATTTTTTTGAAAAGTAAAACAAAAATTCCTTCTTTGCAAATTTTGATGCACCAACCAAAAATTTGCAAAGAACATAGTACTTTTCTAAAAAGCGCAAAGTTTTGCCAATATGCAAAGAATTTCTTGATTTCGTTGCACCAAACAAAAAAACTTTGCATTTTGCATTTAAAATTCTGCAAAGTTTTGCAATAATATGCAATGACAAAATTTCATTTGCGGATGGCCATTTCTCGTGTAAAATTTTGGTATATTGAGTGATGTCAAAAAAAGAATAAATTTTGAAATTAGGAATAATTTACTATTAAGAATATTAAACTATAGTTAGTATGTGAAAACAAGTTGAATTTGGAAGTGGCATTGCTCGAATTGGTTGTGTTCTTTTTAAAAATCATTTAGGAACTATTTGTTGTTAGATAATGTTAAACTGTCAAGCGACCAATTTTTTTTTTATTATATTTAGAATATTTTTAGAATAATGCCAATTCCCTTATTATAACCGAAAGTCATGTTTTAATTCAAAATAAATTTTCTTCCATCATAAAATTTCAAAAATTCCATTTTAATTAGATTTTTCCGCTGATTTTATCTAATAAAATGAAAAAAAAAAATGTTTGAATTGTCTCGAAAAATAAACATCTAATTCCACTGATCAAAACACTAAACTCAGATCATGGAAGTGAATTGGAAATAGTTACGAATCGTGACTATTTGACACTTCAAAAGGAGTATAGGAACGATGTTCAGCTGTCAAATAATTTTAACTAAACAAAAGAACATATATCGATATTATAAACATAAGTAGGTAAACTGTGGTAAAATAACGAACGCACCTCTGCCCTCTGCTTCATGGCCACATAGTCCCTCTATAATTGTCAACCACCTTATTTAAAATTATGCTTCATTCAAAGAATGATTAAAATAATTATATTATATTGATATTAAAAATTCCATTATTTTCTTCTTAAACAAATTGCAGCAAAGCAACAGTCTAAGTAACTATAGCCAAAAAAATAAATGATTAAGTAAAGTACAATAAAATGTCAAAAGATTTCGTTTTTTAAGTAAAAAAAGAAGATTCTAATCATTTTTAACAACGAAAAGAAGTTGAAACTGTTTTACTGCTTTACTTTGCAAATTTTCAAATTACGCAAAGTTCCATTTTTAGTTGGTGCAACGCTCGCACTTTTTGCTTTGCAAAAAAAAACATCAAAAATGTCTAAATGCAAAGTAGGGAACTTTTAAATTTTGGTGAAAACCTTTGCACTTTTACTTTGCAGAAAAGTATATTGTTTTGCAAAGTTGCAAATTACAAAGTGCAAAGTGGTTGGCGCAATAGGGCCCTGATCTGGATCACAGCTAAAATTCAATTTGAAACAAAATAGCAAATCTTTTTGGAATTGTATAAGTTTGAAAAAAATCAAATAGTATTCTTAATAGCATGTTTATTTGAATAAAAGTTGTATTACATCCTTTATCGTTCAAATAAAAACGCCATTTATTTTTTTAATATACAAGATCTTTTTTAAAGTAAATTTGATATCATGGAAGCTTCAAATAGTCTGAATTTGAGCAAGTGACCCCATCCGGATGGCTTATCTCCGGTTTTCGTTAAAAAATGTGCCAGCGCTCTTTGCTTTCCACTGAAACTTTTGTATAATATCTACCTCACTGAAGGTAATTTTTTTTCACCTGATCAACATGGCTGTGCAACTTGAAGATCTACCACAACAAATCTTAGTATTTTTTACAAATGTTTTATTAATTTCTTGGAAAGTTGATCTCAATGTGACATTACCTACAAAGACTTCGCCAAAGCTTTCAATCGAATTAATCACCATATTTTGATTATTAAATTAAATAATTTTGGTTTTAATTTAAACATACTTAAATGTTTACAGTCATATTTATGTGATCGTATCCAATAGGTCCATTTCTTCTTCTTCTTCCTTTTTCTCGGCGCTGCACAATGGGGATTTTGCGGAAAAAAGTCCAAAATTTAAAGTTCCTCGGAGAATATTTCAATAGTTTTTCTAAATTCTAGAATAAAATCTGAATCAAAATCAGAAAGAATTACTAAAATCGGACTTGTAGTTTACTTTTTAGAGCTTTGTAAAGGGACAAGTTGTTAAAAGTATAAAAAACGAAGTGAAAATACCCTCAAATTAAAGCTGTGTAATTTTTTTTAGCTTGAGCCGACTCATACACTTTTATTTTTCCGTAAAGAAGCCATCGTTTGTCTATTGTAAATCGAAGAAATTATTAATTTTAAAGATGTAAATTATTTTATATAATTATTTAAAGAAAAGAGAAAAAAACGGCTTGATTTTTTCATATTTTTGTATATATAATTTTATATAATTTAATTTGGGTGCCACCAGGTGCCACTGCGTTTTTTATTGGTAATTGAAAACTTCATTTGGTCGCAAAAATCATTTTCTTAAAAATTACTTAAAATAACAAAAAAAATATTAAAAATCAATGGTAACACTTACAGTTATAAATGATACTTTTTTTAAAAGCCAAAATATTAGGCTTAATTTGAACTTTTAAATTAAGTTCTTTAAGTGAATTGTTTTTGAAATAATCGATTTCAAAGTCAAAATTTTGAAAAAAAAATTTAAAAAAACATATCCAATACTATTTTTGACAAGGCTGGGGATTTGAATTCAATTTGAATAATGAAGAACACTGCCTTAATTAATTCCTTACCAAACACTGAAAACCATATGTTTCTATGCCTTCTAGTTTTCGAGAAAATTGAAAAGTAAAAAATCTCTTTTTTGTCAGATTTTTGTTTTTTTGGCTGCAAGCTTGAAATTCTTATCCGAAAAGACAAATAGAGAAAATAAAATTAATTCGTAACACGTTTTTTTATAAATCTACTACAATAAAATTACATTTGATTTTTTGAACTTGGCTCAGAAAAATTAATTTTCGTTATATGTAACTGAAATGTATGTACATAATATATTGAAAACTATTCAAATTAAAAACGAGTGAAAAGGGATTATGCGTCTTATTATTATACATTTTATTAATAATGGGAATTTTAAGCATTTTCTGCGAAGATCTAAGCAGAAATCTAATGGAATGTCTCAAGATTTAAATTGAAATTATTATTGAAAAACACAGATCATCTGACCCATTCCCAGGTGGTTCCAATAATACAAAAAAAAATTAAAAAAAAAAATGCTACACTCCGCGAAATAATTATAAGGACAAATTTATTTGATTCGTCTTAAGATATGTAAAGGATATTATTTTTTATTTCTTTTATGAATAAGGAGATATGTATATGGGGGATTGTTTCCCACCATTTCTTTTAATTTAATTCATTAGAATACAATAATACAGTTGTTTTTTCCGGTTCTGGAGCGAAATAATTATAGGGACACATCTGATTTTTGCACTAAAAGTGAGGTTTAGCGAGATCAAATGTAAACAAAAGTATGCAAAACAGTTAGAAAATGAATTTAAACCCATTATGACCATTTCATAAGTTAAATTTTTCGGTTTTTTTAAAATAAGGCGTGAAAAATCCTTGATCCAGGCAGAAATGAGCAAAATCGAGGCCTACCATGAATAGGGCTTGTGTAAATGGGAAAAACTGGAGGATTAGAAACGTCCGATTGTGTAATTGATAATTTAATTTACAAAGGTGACATGTATGTTTAACTAAAACGATCAGGGAGGAAGCCTTTGGTCGAAGAGAGAGCCAAAAGTGACAAAAAAATTAAGTATTTTTCGTAAGAATTTGACAGTAAGAGAAATTTTCGAGAAAATGAAATTGGAAGTGAGAGTATGTTGAGTGCACTAAATAATGGAGGTGGACTAAGCCCATTCCTGTGAAGGTTAATGGTGAAAAACGGCGCTCTTGCCGAGACATAAACTTGCCCACCTTCGCCTCGGCAAAAAGCATAGGTTCTGGGATGAAAAATGGAAAAACTTTTAAGTTCACTAATGAGAGAAAGTTTAAATTGGATAGCCTAGATGGTGTACCTAACGGTTTTTCCATTATTCATCCCAGAACCTATGCTTTTTGCCGAGGCGAAGGCGGGCAAGTTTATGTCTCGGCAAGAGCGCCGTTTTTCACCATTAACCTTCACAGGAATGGGCTTAGTCCACCTCCATTATTTAGTGCACTCAACATACTCTCACTTCCAATTTCATTTTCTCGAAAATTTCTCTTACTGTCAAATTCTTACGAAAAATACTTAATTTTTTTGTCACTTTTGGCTCTCTCTTCGACCAAAGGCTTCCTCCCTGATCGTTTTAGTTAAACATACATGTCACCTTTGTAAATTAAATTATCAATTACACAATCGGACGTTTTTAATCCTCCAGTTTTTTCCCATTTACACAAGCCCTATTCATGGTAGGCCTCGATTTTGCTCATTTCTGCCTGGATCAAGGATTTTTCACGCCTTATTTTAAAAAAACCGAAAAATTTAACTTATGAAATGGTCATAATGGGTTTAAATTCATTTTCTAACTGTTTTGCATACTTTTGTTTACATTTGATCTCGCTAAACCTCACTTTTAGTGCAAAAATCAGATGTGTCCCTATAATTATTTCGCTCCAGACCCGGAAAAAACAACTGTATTATTGTATTCTAATGAATTAAATTAAAAGAAATGGTGGGAAACAATCCCCCATATACATATCTCCTTATTCATAAAAGAAATAAAAAATAATATCCTTTACATATCTTAAGACGAATCAAATAAATTTGTCCTTATAATTATTTCGCGGAGTGTATAAGTACAAGTAAATTGAGAATCGGAATTCTTTATTACTCTCACAAATTTTTTTAAAAGGGCGTGGCAGTAGGCGGAAATGAATAATAATAATTTCTTACGACGAAAACTGTCATCCCTGAAAATTTCATTCAAATCTATTCAGTGGTTCAGTTTTTATTTAATTTTTTCCGCACTCCCATACAAATTTCCCCAGTGTGCGCTGTTATGATCTCGATGTCGAGGGGATCATAACTATCCCACGTTACTGCTTCACACTAGTGATCCGCTTGTGGGGTTCGCCGGGTTGACCTCAGAAATCGGCGGCAAGCCTCCCGGTTTTGTATTGTTCCATTTCTAAGGCCAACTGAATGCTGGTGTTTTTGCATTTGCTTGTACCAGGAGTTTTTAGGCCCACCTTTCTTATTATTTCGCGTTGGAACGTTGTATGATATTGCTTTTTTGGCGGGGTTCTCAGGATCTCTCCTTTGAACATGGCAATACCAACTGAGTCGGTCGTGTTCAATTTTTTTGGGAGATGGTGTTTTTAACATGAAGGCTTCCTCGGATCTTCGTACTTCTAATTCTATCAAGCTTTGTTACTCCTGCTGTCATGCGAAGCATCTTCATCTCAGCTGCCGTTAACTTACTCTCATACTTTTTGTACATTGTCCAACATTGTGAACCGTATGTGAGTGCTGGACGCACAACTGCGGTGTAGAGTCTTCCTTTCCGCTTAGGGGGCATTTTTCGATCACAGAAGATGGCAGAATTTTCCCGCCACTTCATCCACCCTATGCTTACGCGATGATTGATATCGTCATCACAAGTACCTTCGTTATTTATCATAGACCCCAGATATTTAAACTTTTCACACTTGGGAAGCACTACACCATTCAAATAAATGTCAGGAATAGGCCTGTGTGGATCAGAAAATGGGCAGCATAGGTATTCTGTCTTTTTCGCGCTTATGCGGTACCCACTACCTTCTAGAACATCCACCCATACATCAAGTGCTCGTTGCAGGGATATCGGGTCTTCACTTATGATGGCTCCATCGTCAGCAAAGAATAACTGATGCACTTTTGGGTCCGTCACTTTGCCTTCAAGCAGGTAATCAAGAACGGTCCAATAGGTCCATTTAAATAGCATAAATTCCCATTCCATCAATGTTTCTTCTGACGTTCCTCAAGGAAGCCACCTAGGTCCTATTCTATTTTTAATTCTTATTAATGATATTTCCTCTAATCTTTAATTCTCTAATAAACTTTTGTCTGCCGACGACTTAAAAATCTACAATCAAGTACAATTGTATTCCGATTGTATACTTCTTCGAGGACGATATGATTTTTGGTTTAGAATGAACCATCTTTTCCAAATGTGTTTAAGTGCCAAGTCATGACATGATCCTATTCCCAGTCTCCTCTGTTTACTCGAATAAAATTGAAACCTCTGTTCAGAAAGGATATTGACTTCCTGAATTAAGCCCTTCACCCATAAACCAAGCTTTAAGTTTGATTTCTTTGTTATTCATGATTGTCAATTTTTTCCTAATGAGTAACAGTAAATTCAAGTTAATCAAGACTTATGAGTTTGTACAATGTAATTATTTTATTACTCTTTCAATTCCAAAAAAAAATCCTTAACTTTTTCACCCAATAACCTTTGTCATCACAAAACACAAAGTTAAGAACCCTTTTCATAAGCCAAATGTCTCGTCGTCTTGTTGACATTTCATAAATAAGATTTTTGTTTTCCGCCTGACACCTATATGATACATAAGTAGTGTTTCGGGGCCATGATTATGAAATCCTTCACACTTCTCCACCTGATCCTACTAGAATAAAATAAATATCTAAGTATCGCATTTCAAAACAATTTGTTTGACATTGAAAGACATAAGATCCGATGAAGAACAAACGAAATCACATTATATTTCATGTGATGACATTAAGCGCTCCCCTCGCTGTATGACATATCAGTTCTTTCGAAAGCAAACATAGAAAACGAAAAATCCCTCGCCTTAAAAAAGGGTGAATGTGTTCAAGCAGGTTCAACCATCATCAGCTCAAGCATGGAAAAATAATAACAACAACAACACAAAAAAAAAAAATACCTCAGTTTGTTTGCTTATACATCTAGAAGATACATTTTTATATTCAAGGGGTGGCAGGATGTGGTTGACTGGGGTGGATTGGATAGGTGGGTGCGACATACCCACTGCTAAAGGGTATCCTTGTACACAGTTTTACTTGTTTTTTTTTTTTTTTTAACTTGTATTTATTTTTATCCTTAAGATACTTGGTACACAAAGCTCTACCTATGCTATAGGTACACGAACCCACCCAGTACCGCACTCTACTACCACCACTTCTTGCGCTCGCTGGCAAGCTCAAGCCCCTGGTTTCTGTTAGTGATGTTTGCTGGTAAAATTTTTCACCAACCCATTGTAGCCGTTTTTGTTGACTGATATTAATTAGAGCGGCAAGAAAGTGCCTCAGTGCCACTGAAAAAAGGATATGGAAAGAGTGGAAAATAAGTGCCTTTTAATAGTGGCTTTATACCCCAGATTGCCATCGATTGTATAGAGAAGAAAAAGAAGAATAAGAGATTGGGTTCGGGTCTGTTGAGCTTGCAAGGGTTTAAAATCAAAAACGTTGCGTTTTATTTTATATATATATTTTTTTTTTTTTTTGTTTTTTTCTTAACGTTTAACGACGAGAGAGTGTCCTTGAAGTTTGTATATTTGTCAATATTTATTATGAAAGTGTTGGCGTTGCTATATCAAATATCTTTTTTTTTTTATAGATAGAAATATGGATACCATATAAAGGTATGGTTTGTGTTTTGAGTGTTTGTTTGTTCTTTTTTTGCTTTCTTGGTTTCATATCATACTTACGTGATTGGTCTGGCATGTGTGTCACGTGAGATAAAATTTTATGATTGCCCATGTCCTTGAAGACTTAGCTACTACTACTACGGCTATGTCGGTATAATATGTAGAGCAATTCATTAAGCAGACCTTTCGTTTTTATAGAGTTTATCTACGTTTTACCTGAATGTAGGGTGACCATATTTGTGATTTTAAAATATTTATAGTTCAGTTCTTATAAGCATCTAAGCTTAAATAAAAATGGAATAAATTAATTAAATAAATTGTTTTCGAATGGAAAGGTTTTTTGCTTATACTTCAAAGCTCAAACAGAAAATAAGAAAAAACAAGAACAAAAAACACTCAAATGGTCACACTATTAAATTTAGTTTGCTTTGCTATTGTTGCATGTGAGGAAATATTATTTGTTAGAAAGGAAAGATGGATAAAGATAGATTTAAGGTCAGTGTGTTCAACTTAGTTGATATAATGAGCATAAAGATGTGGTTGGTTGGTATACCTATAGTTTCTTTCTAGTTGAGTTCGTTGATATTAATTAGGTCAGGGATGAATAATGATTTAGACTTAGAGAAGAGATTTTAAAATGAAATGCTTTATTTATTTTTTTTTTACACAAGAATTAAAGTTAAATAACCTGTAAGAATTGTTTGCTTTAAGAATTTTAAATGCGAAATTTTATGCAGAAATGGTAACACTTGAAGGTTTGCAACATTGAATTGAGAAGCTGCAAAACGAATGAATGATTTAACTCTCCATCCATCACATGGTTGTCATTGACATGTCTCCATTTATCCAAACACTCAAGACTCAATAGAAATTGAAAACTTATTTCTAGTACCAAAATTAACGGTACTTTCCATAGGACCAAAATGGTAAAGCTTGCTTTTCTCAAAACTAGGTACTCTATCGGTACCTATTAGAGATACAAAAATTTGTATAGCTTATTTGAATAATAATAACCTAAAGCTTAATCAAAATGAAGCATTTTTAAAAATTCCGTCATTTAATAGGGTAAACAGAGGTAAAACGGAAAGATGAAATTTGGGCTACAATCTAAACTCGAAGTTGTAGAGAGTTGATTTTTTTTTGCTATAGATAGATGAGACTAATTTAAGAATAATTGCATTTAAGAAAAAATTCTAAAAAATTTTGAAACTAAGCTATAACGTTTTGTTTGAACGTTGTACACGTGTACAAAATGACAAAATGATGATTTTGGGTAGGGAACATTTTTTTTTTTGACAATTCTAAAGACTCCAGGTGTAAGATGAGGGAAAAAAAAGTAGGCGTCTGATACGGATTTTTTTCCAACACTCTGCGTTTCGAAATATAAATTTTTGAAAAAAACCTTGTTTTTTAGGGGTATTTTTGGGTAGTTTTTGATTTTTAGCTTTTTTTGGAGCGTTCAAACTTATAGGACATGTAGGTTTTGGCCTTATGCATACATGTGCAAAAAATTGGAATCGTTTAGTGAGTTTTTACTGAATAACAGAAGAAACAAGTTTTAAAAAAACACGTTTTTTGACCGTTTTTAACCGATTTTCATCGTTTTTTATTTTTATCTTTTTTTTTTTAATAAATACAGGAATAAAGTAACTGGAGTAATGATAGACTATGACCACGACAAGGTTCAAGGTTTCAATCATTTTCGTAAACACAATTTTGAGATAACGGTAAAATAAAATTTTAGAATTCAACAGGTTATAACTTTTGACCAAGAGCAGATAGAAATTTTATTAAACTTTAATAAGCAACTTGATACAATTACCTTTCATTTGGTATATCACAGATAACGGTTGACTAACTACAAGCTACACAATGTTAAATCAAGAAACTTGCGAAAAACCTCAAAACACCAGTGGAGATCTGTTGCCCCCCAAACCAGTGTGGGAAGTACCGTAATCTCAGTCTGGAAATTCGACATGGTTGACTTTAAAAAACACTAACTTCTCTTGTAGGCATCTTTGAAATGAGATTGATACGTCATATGAAAGGTGAAATAATAAGCTTTCATATGGTATATATTTTTTATAAGTTGTCAAACAAAAAAATTGATTCCATAGCCTGAGAACATAAAAATAAATGTTTTTTTTGCTTTTTTTAATGAAATTTGATCGAGTTCAAAAAATTCTAACTCTTTATGTAGATGTCTCATAGACCTGATTGATATATATAATATATATCGATATCGATATATATATTTTAGCTAAGACAATAAGCTTTCAGATGGTATAAAATTTTGTATAGGTTGTTGGGGAAAAAAATGGAATTAATGACGTGAGAAGATACAAAATTCATGTGTTTTTTGCTTTTTTTGATGAAAATGATTGTTTTCAACAAGTTATTTTTATGCTTTTAAATTGCATAATTTGTTTGTAAGCTTTTAAAATAAAAAAAAAATTAATATAATGAGAAAATAAAAAAGGTATTTTTTTTAGCTTTTTCTTGTAGATTATGATTGTTTGAAATAAGTAAACGCTTCAATTGACTCATTTTAAAACAAAAGCAAACAACCTGTTTTCTGACGACGTTATCATGTAAAATCATCGTCCGTAAACCGGCTTTACAGACAACCTCTTTTTTACTTCAAAAAGGACTTACTTGAAATTTTGGCTTTAAATGAAATTTTTGTAGAACTTTTGTAATACGGTTACTTTATCGCTTCTAAATAAAATAAAAAACTGTGAAATGGATTTTGTAGTTTACAGAAATTCAAATCGATACAGCTGGTTTTGTGGATAAAAAAAAAATAACTTTTCTCTTTTGATTGTGTTGCATTTTACCGTTAGTTGTGGTCCTTAAAGTTGCTTGGCCAAAAGGCACTACTCGAAATAGCCACATACCATTTTGAGCACTGAAGATTGTCTTTTCCTCATCTTTCTCGGAATTTCTTTCCAGTAACCACTCTTTAGATCTATCTATAAAAACCAGATCGAACATTGCCATACTTTAAAAACAGAAAAAATACATTTGCTTTTATAGATCCGAACTTTAAATAAAGTAGAAGAATTCCCAATGACTAAGAAAAATCTCATAGGAGAAAGAGTGATACGCGTCAAAAATCAATGATTTTTCTTAATACGAGCATGTCCCAGAACCCACCTTAGTTTTCAATATTATTCAAAAAGTATATTTCACCTGTCAATAATAATTTTCTTCAAAAACCTATTTTTTCTTATCTTTACAACTTCAACTGATTAAACATTTTTATCTAATATCCTTACTGTGGTACGACTACTTATACGCTTTTCCTTATACCTTTTTTCTCTTGCTAAGCCCATTTCAAAACACAATCCTCAATAAAACTCAATAAAAACTAAATATGAATAATTTTCCTTAGGAATCTCTTTTGTGTTATTCTCAAAAATTCAAAACCTCTATACCTCTTATAATATTAGATCAAAGTCCCACCTTGTTGTTGATAACAACAATAAAAAAAAACAACAAAAAGAGCAAGCAAAAAAAAAAAAGAAGAAAATACCTTAATTCACCTTTTTTTATGCCTCTTCGTATTTCTTCCGTAATCATATCAAAATGATTTCCACTCAAATGAACATAAAGAAATCGACCGAACAAAATTGCCTCCACTTTCTCTCTCATTTTCATCCAATGTCCATTAACGAAATGCCAAAGCGAGCAATATCCGATTTCACTTCAATTGTAATCCAATTTGTAGAATAAATTCTACGCACCGATCAATCCGAATCCCAATTTCTATCCCAGGATACTCTGCCAAAAGAAGAAGAAGAAGAACCCCCAATCCCAAATTCTCTACAGCCTAGGCTCCTTCTCATTTTTTTTTTTTTTTGTATTCTCAAGGAGATGTGTTATTTCAAGCACAATAGTGTGCGTTTGTGTTTTCAGTTGTTTTTGGTGTTGTTGTTGTGTAAGTATACTTGAGTTAGTGAAGCGTTTCCTTTTCATCCTTGCCGGCAGTGGTGGTGTCGTCGTCGTCGCAAAATAAAGAGAATCCTTCAAAAGACACCCGAAAATCCAGTGTAAACTATTTTCATTTTGTTTGTTGTTTTTTCCCCCAATTTTGTTATCAGTTATCCTGTAACGACAACATGGAAAATAAGAGAAAATAAGCTAAATATGGTAGGAGGGAGATTACATACAATCTCTATATGGATATAGGGATGGATGAGGCGTACAAAGGAGCAGAGCACAATCACACAAAACATCTTGTCCTTGTCACAATAAATGTGATACGCTTTGTTTACCACTTCCTTCGTTCGCTGACTTTTTTTTTCCTTCCTCGTTTAGTCAGCAATGACTTCCGTTCACTTGGCCTGACTCGAAACAGCTGTCTTCTTTTCGATGGGTTTCCGTTCTAACTTGCTTCTTTTTTTTTTTCTTACGATGGAGCACCAACAACAAGAACACACACAAAAAAATGCTTTCTTAAGTGTCTGTTTCCACTGTTTCTTTATTTTTTGCACGATTAAATATCCCGCCCTTAAAAAAATCCTCTTCTGGCTATATTGATTTAAGAACAGTTTTTTTTTTTTGGCTAAAGTTAAAAAAAAAGTTTAAACCGGCTTTGAAATATAGCTACTGTCTGAAAATGTATATTGTATACACTTCTTAACGATGTTTCAGTCCAGGTAACAATGGGTGATGTATTTTATTGTATTGGTTTCCAAGGACCACTCTCTTGTGAAGTGAAGTTATTTTTTTAATTAAACACAGGAATTTGGAAGGTAACAGTATTTAAAGTTAAGTTAATCACAAGAACAGAAAAACTAAAAGGAAAGAAAAGTGAAAGAAAGCATGCCAATTTTCGAATAAACTTAATTCCAGAAATTATTAAATATTTTAGTTGGAAAATATTAAATACATATTTTCGTTTGTATTTTTCAAATTTCATAATTTTTTCTTACCTTTAAAAAAGAGTTGTTATATTTTTTGAATTTTATTTAAATTCTTTTTAAAAAATTTAATGGACACTCGGGCGTATGCGTAATTTTTTTTTTTATAATTTAAAACAAATTTAATTGAGTTTGAATGTGGTTGCATATTGAAAGACCTATTAGACTTGTCAGTTTGGAGTAAGCTGAATCCTCGAGAATAATTAGGATTGGTTAACACAGGTTAATGGGAGTAAGCAATCTGGTGAGAGCAAGCAATTAAAGCAAAGCCAAGAACACGGTCAAATATCTTTAACCCCATCGAACTAAAACATTGTTCGACTTCACGCATTTTAATTTTTTACTTTTGTACCAATTTTATGATTGAATTTGACTGACCGTAAGTGACGATCCTTCTTATTTTAATCTATTAGTCAGTACAGAAAGGAAAGAGTTAAATTTTTGTGTTTGTAAGAAATTAATGATGTATAAACTCAAACGAAACATTCTTAAAATATGGATAATGATGAACAAGATTTGTCGCTGTACGTGACGGTAGAACCTAACCCAAGTAACAATTTTGTGCTCATAAGTTTCAATGCAATCATTTTTTTTTTGTTTGCTTTTTTGACAGGTAATCCGCAAGCTAATAGCTTGTGACAAACAGCGTAAAATATATTCTAATGGAGGTCTTTCTGAGACCTTGCAAACCTACATTTAGAAAACATCTTTGCGTACTTCATTGTCTGATTTCTTGTGTGAGAAAGAATTTTTAGGAAAAAAAATTGTAAATCGTTAGACCCGTTTTTTTTTTTATATATATATATATATATATTTTATAATATGTAGGGTATAAAAATATTTTAACATTTAAAAAATAAAGTTGGTAGACCATGCACATTATATTTTTACCTAAAAAGAAAATTTCGAAATATTTCTTTAACCCGTTTTTAAAAAATAAATTTTTCAAAAAACAATTTTAAAATATGTATTTTTAAAACCCAAAAATGTGTTTTTTGAAAATTTTCTAAAATTTTAATATTAAGTTTACATAAACGCTTTTGTATAAAAGTTTTTTTAATTTATGTACGAGACATTCAGAAACTAAAAAAATGGGCCTATGGCAGGTAATGTTAATAACGATTCAAAAAATATTTTTTTTTATTCAAAAGCTGAGTCTTATTTTTTCTTTCTCAAGGGAATCAGCGACAACTGTAAACTACGAAGTTTGGAGAAAATCGCTGAAGCTTGAATTATAAACAGACAGACAGACTGACAGAACAGTGGGACCCATTTGTTTTAGGCATTCTTCATCATCGTAATGTCTTGTCTGATTTTTATATCGAGTTCGGTTTTTTTAAACTAGACCTTTTTTTAAAGTACAAAATTGGTTTTTCATAGGAAAAAAACAACATCTTAAATCAAATTCAGCTCAAAAATAAGTATGCAATAAATTTTTTTATTAATAGGCATTTTTAGAACAAATTAAAATCGTTCGTATTTTTAAACTAATTTTTTTTAAATAATTACCAATTTGAAAAAAAGTTTGAAAATAAAACTGGTAGGTATGCTTTTTTGTAGAAATCATTAATCAACATCTAAAACCAAAATTACAAAAAAAAATCATTTTTCAAAAAAAAAAATAATTTCAAAACTTGTTTAAAAATTGTTTTTTTTTTATTTTGTGTTTACATATATTAAAATATCTATTGAAAATTCTTTTTCATAAGAAAAATTGTTGAAATCACATTAATAGTTTGAGAGAAAATCAGATTTAAAAATAAAAACGGTTCTATGGCAGTAATACCGGTAATAAACGATTTTCTAAAAAAAAATTTTTTTATTAAAATATAGGTAGACCTTATCTTTAATCTGATATGTACTGTTTATCAAAATCGTACGAGTCGTTTTTGTGAAAATTAAACTTTTTTAAAATTAGTTTATGACAATTACATACATAGCTTTATTTTTAGTCCAAAAAATTAATTCCAAAAACCCCTCTGTACTAGGGCTGTAAAAGTAACGACAAAATGAGTACCCGCATGTATACGTTACTTTTGATACTAGTACCCGCATCAATAATATCGTTACTCGTTACTTTCGTATGTTTCGCATTTTTCGCATATTTCGTATGTTTCGGGTGTTTCGCATGTTTCGTTACTTTCGTTACTTTCGCATGCTTCGTGTGTTTCGTACATTTCGTATATTTCATGTCTTTGATGCGTTTGGTATGTTTGGTATTTTAAGTAGGGTAAAAGCGGGTGATATGGCGCGGCGGGTGAGATGGCGCACTTTAAATATCTTTTACATTTATTGCTCTAAAAATGTACGAAAAATATTTTTAGGTTTCTTTAAATATTTTAAATCGAAGTAGCCAGTAATCGTTTCTTTACCTGTGATACAAAAAATAAAAAAAAATTTCAAAGCAAATCATGTGATGATTTTTTTCGAATTTTTTTTTCGCCCTTTTTTTTTTGTTCCGATATTTTGTGAGTCGTTGGGATCTTAGATGACCTTGATACACCAATACATACAAGAAAGTATAAGTTATGCATTGCGTGTGAAATCTGAGCTCTAGTTCTATCTGCTTTTTATGGGTGCTTACGAATATAAGTTATGCGCAAAAAGGTGAGATGGCGCAGTTTTTTGCGGGTGAAATGGCGCATTCCCTACTAGAATTTTTTAATTGAGTATAGTTTTAGCATGTGCCATATCACCCTCAAAATATTTTTTTAAATAATTCAGCCAAGTTCAAATTTTATAAAAAAGACGACTAGTTGCTATTTATTATACAGCATGCATTGGTGCTTGACTCCTTCACATCGTTCAACCATTTGTGCAATGAATTTGTCAATAGAAACCTAAAACAAACTCATGCGCCATCTCACCCACCCTATAGGGGGAGATGGTTTTTTTTAAACTTTTTTTCTATATTAAATTAAAAATACGAATTTAAAAAATAAAATTCTGTAAAACAAACAATACGTTGGATATTGAATATAGAACATTTTTGCATTGTTAGAAATATGAAATGTGGTTTACTTTGAAAAATATGACAAAAACAAAAAAGGTATGCCATCTCACCCGCTTTTACCCTATGTTTCGTACATTGGTATAAGGGTGTTAATTTTTTTTTTTTTTTTTTGAAAAAAAACCAAAAACAATTTCTATAATCTAAGCTACATTTTAAGGTCATAAACATTAAAATTAGTTGCGGCATTCTCATGTAATAAGAGTTTAAAGGTAGCTATATTGAATTTTTTTCGTTTTTGTTTTTAATCAAACGTGGAAACTTTTTTGATTTTTTTCCAAATTTTTAGACAAAACTTGGGTAATTTTTTGTTTATATTCTTTCAGTAATCTTATCACAATTCTTTAGAGACCTTTATTTCAAAAGTGCAACGCGCAGATCTCGAAATATTACCACTTCAATACAACCATGTCGAACAATTTTTCATTTATTTTTTCTATTGAGAGTGATTTTCAAACCTCGTTTTCTCTGCTTTTTTTTGTGTTGAAAATTTTGCACCGAAAATAAACTAATTTTTTGAAAAACCAAAAAACTTTTGTACATTCTTAAGCTAAATATCAACTATTAACACAAAGGCCATAAACAGATTGGTTGCGTCGTGGTGATGAAGTGATGATACCGATATCGAACCGATACGAGATGCGATAAATGCTGTTCAATTCAGAATGTTCTACCGAAGGGAACCGCAAACGAATACGTAAAAAGCGTACTCAGTTTTAGGGAAAATTGCGGAACGCAAATTATCCTCATTCCCGAACACGCCCATGTTTCGTTTCCTCCCGGTCCAAACTTAAAAATTGTCATTGCAGCCAACCTAAAATAAAAAACCATTCAATCATTTCATTCAGTCAAATTCATTCCATATTCTCATTCAAAGTTGTCGTCACTCATGTCAGACACCACCTCACCACACACAAGCAAGAAAGTAGTACCTACTTGAAATCAAAAGAAAAAAAAAACAAAAACTTAAAACCACGAATAAAACCAAAATTGTAATTATTTGTTTGAATCAAACTAAAGAATAAAATAAATTAAACAAATCAAACAAAGGAAAAGAAAAATTCTTTTTATTAATTACAAAAGGAGAAAACAGAATACAAGTACGGCTATGCCCCAACAGATGCAGTGTACCATTTTGTTTTTGTTTCACATTTCGTATACCTATCCAAATTGGTATTCTAATTGGAATGTATCTACACTACACTCAAACACACTTTCACATATCTCACTCCCACATGTCCATAAAAAACAGGTACGAAAGAGAAAGAAACTGAATTCTTATTTACCCCTTTTGATATACATACACAAAAACAGAACAACAAAATCGTAAAATACATAAATGATGATACCGAACCGATACGAGATGCGAAATAATGCGCACACGACAAATGCAGTGTACCATTTTGTTTTCGTTTCGCATTTCGTATATCCAATCCAAATTGGTATTGGAATTGGAGTATCGTCGTTACTCGTATGTTCCGTATTTTTCGTATGTTTCGCACGTTTCGCACGTTTCGTATGTTTCGCATGTTTCGTTACTTGTTCAGTACCAGTAACGAAACATACGAGTAACGAAATTATTTGGGCAGTAACGTTTCGTTACTCGTTACTGAAGTGAATACCCGCATTTAAGTAACGAATACATACGGTTTCCTACAGGTCTACTCTGTACAAGATTCGAAAACTGCTACATACCAAGTTTGAAGTGGATCGGCTCATCCGTTAAGGATATAGCTTGTAAGAATGCATACGGCATACTTATATAACATGTACAAATAAGCCTTACGCAAGCCAAATTGTTACTTCTTTGACAGTTACTCTTTTATCAGAGTTTCTTCCTATTCCATAGATTCATTTTCATTTGATTGTTTTTTGGACAAGGGTAACCTCCGAAACGAATGTAAAATGATAGGAAATACTTATGTATTACATCATTAAAAATTAATTTTTTTTAATCCTAAATTTTGTCCACCTCGAAAACCCTTTGAACCACATTAGTCACTCAGCATTAAAACTTTCCATAATTTAGATACATGCACTTACACCACACAAAACATGTGTATTAATGTGTATCTATCAAAATATATTTCCTTTTACTTTTAACCACACTTTTGAAATGTTGCAAAACCCGTTAGAACTTTTAGCTTACACATTTGACCACAGACGAGGGAGTAAGAGGGAAAAAAACTTTTTTTTTAACACAAAACATTACAAACAAAAACATTTGTAAAATTATTTATAAATCTGAACCGGAAACTCACTTTTTATAAAAATAAAAAAAAAAAAGTAAAAACAAACTTCTCACTTTGCACAATGTAGGTATACGTAGTCCTTAAACCACATACTTCCATAACACTTATACACATATACAAACACACACATGCATTTACGTATAAAAATATTTAAAAACAAAAATGGAAAGCCAGTATGGAAAACTTCAGTTGTTATAAAGTGGACGATTTAGGCTGACATACGACCCCGCATTTACCGCATGAACAAAAAACTTTCTCCACACATTCCCGCAGAAGCAGTATAGCAAAAAGGTATAGGATACAAGCATTACCTACCTACAACCTACCTGTGTACTTGGTTCTTACCTAACCTATAACTTTTGAAATCTTTTTCTTTTTATGTTCGTCAAGCAAAAAAAAAGGACGTAAGCACAATATCATGTATTGATTAAACGGATGTAAACTTTTCATAACCTCATTAAAGTTTAAACGAATGACTGTGTGAATGTATAACAGAGTTATAAAAAGGTTATGGCACAAAAATAACACACACACACACACACATACATTGTAACTCTTTGTTATATTTTATTAAATATGTATATATTATTACTATACAGTGAAGTTAACTGACTGTACCAACTCTTGTATTGTTGACTTTCCCGCGGAACTCTTTGTTTCTATCATGCGAAAATTTGACATGTTAAAAAGCACACCAACCGGATGCGGTGGTAGAACAGTTTGTATATATAGAGTAGAATGGAATATTATAACGTTCGACTAAAAACAACATCGTCGTGTGCTTGGTTGCCTTAAAGTTTTAAGTATTGCCAACTAGGTTGGTGCACCAAAAAAAAAAAAAACCAATATCAATTTAACATTTTTTAAATATCAGCCAAAAATGCTCTATAAAATGTGTTTTATGATATTTAAAATGTTTAAATTTTTTTTTGATATTTTATTAGGTATCATTTTTTAATATAAATTTCTCATTCCAAATTATTGAAAAATATTAAATAAAAAATTCTTAATGGCCTTCCTAAATTTTTAGGGAAAATTTTCTTGCCTAACTTTCCAGTCAGCTTTTCAATAAAATTACCTAAATTGGAAGGATTTTTTTTGACAGCTGACCAATCAGAGACAGAGAAATTACCTAAATGTTTGGTCCCTAACGTTTTTGAACCTGCCCAATGATATGATAAAATATCAAAATTGATATTTTAATTGTTGGACGACTTTTGTCACTGAAAAATGTTAATTTGATAGCTGTTAGTATCAATTTTTTTTTCGGTGTGTATATAAAAAAAAAAAAACACTTTATTTAGTGGTTTCTATTAAAGATACATACAAAATGGCTTGGTTAACTAATTAAGCCTTAAAAGCTAGAAATCTGAAAAATTACTGTACCTGACATTTAGAATTCTTTGAATCGATGCTGAGGCGGTGTTTTGGCGATTTTTAAGCGGTATTACCTCGCTTTTAATATTTCCCACATATTTCTGGTTTTTAAAATGATTTTAAATAAATGTTCATTTTTACTCGTTGTTTGCACTTTACGCAAACTAAAAAAAAGTTAAAAGGTGGTTCAATGGAAAGAGCTTATAGCACGAGAGGCAAAGGTCACTGGTTCAACCCCGGAAGTGGAAGATTTGTTTTGTTTTTTTACTTTTAGGATAAACTAGCAGGGAATACAAATTTAGGTTTCGAGGGTTTCTTCCTCCAAACGGCTGAGTTGTGGATTCGGGAAGCAACCCTGGCACAGGGTGTTATTATAAGATAATAATATCTTCCGTTTAAAATGCAATGCATTTGATAAAAATTTCAGTAATAGCCGCCGAACATCCAAAATGGCCCAAAAAATAAAACTTCGGTTACAACAACATTTTTTGAGCTATTAATACCTCTCAACTCAGTATGCCTCTTTACGAGTATTAATTAAGTGCCTATTGTTTCGTTTTTACTTGCAATATAGGTACTATATATCAAGTTATGCATTTGTACAAAAAAAAAGTTGAGATAACATTTTTCCATGACATTACGATGGTAGAGAATGCCAAAAAAGTGGGTCCCGGAAGTCCGTCTGTCTGTCAGTCTGTCTGTCTGTATAAGGAGCTAGAGCCTAAACGGAGGGACCGATTGACTTCAAACTTGGTATGTAGCATTTTTTGGAGGCTCTCCAGAGGAGTTTTGGAATTAATTTTTTTGGTTCAAAAATAACGGTACCTGTCATATAAAAATTTCGGAAAAGTTTAATTGCTCGAAAACGCTCCGAAACTGCTTATTCGATTTCAACAAAACTTTTTGTGAAGAAGCATTCACATAATTTTAATATAAGCCAAAAATAAAATTTAAAAAAAAAAAATTTTTGGATTTTTAAAAAAAATTTGAAAATTTTTTTTTGAAAAATCAAATTTTCAAAAACGGGACATTGAATTTTTTTTTAAATTTTGTATTTAGATGGTGATTAGTGATTTCTACAAAATGGTATACCAATTTTATTTTTAAACTTTTTTTCCAAAAAATTATTTATAAAAAATTAGTTTTTTTAAAAAACGGCTCTAACGATTTTGAAAATTTTTTTTTCTAAAAATGCATCTTAATATATCAATCAAAACTGCATACTTGTTTTGGAGGGCAATTTAATTTCAGATTTTATTTTATTTAAAAAAAAAACGAATTTTATTTTTTTTTTACCAAATTTCTATATAAAAATTTGAGCAACTTTAACTCTAAGAGCAAATTCGTGCGACCCAGTCGTGCATTTTATTTTTACTTCGATTTCTATTAGGTACTTCGTTTTTTACACAATCATTTTTGATTAGTTTTACGTTTACTTCGTATTATAATAACTATAACTATAACTTCGCCTGATGTTTTCTTGGTTTTTATTTGTTTCGCATTAGGTTATTTCGACTTCAAGTTTAGGGAATGTTTTGGGTTTTGAAGAATTTTAGTTAAAATTCAGAAGGTCTCATAATTTTTTTAACTATAGTTCTAACTTTGTTTTCTTTTATTGTAAATGTTAAATGTCTGTATATGTTATTTAAGTCAGTTCATTCTTACTTTACTTTTTTACTTTAAAAATCAGGACATTAAACCAGGGCTTACAGATTTTTTTTAATCAAAATTGTTAGAGCCATTTTTAAGAAAAATTCGTTTTTCTTGTATAACGAAGAATTTTTAGAAAAAATTTATGATAAAGAGGAACACTTAGACACAAATTTAAAATAAAGAATTGATTTAAAAAATTTAACTTTTTTAATAAATACAAAAATTACTTTTTTTAATATTAACATTTCAGTTACTTAAACGTTTTTTAATATTAATTAATAGTAGAGTAACTAAAGCAAATTATTAGGGAACCCGGCCGAACTGCTCTGATTTTGACGATTTTTTTTTTCAAACGTAGGTAAATAAAAGTACTTTAAAGTCTATAGATTAAAAATTGCCGGTGTTGCCGTATTGTTTTTTAAAATTAAAATTAATTTTTTTTTAACAAAACCATTTTTTTTGCTTAAATTTCATAAAACAAATGATAGCAAAAGATTCTCTAGGTAATTTAAGGAAAATATATAAAAGGCAGTAAGGGACAATCTTCCATCGTTTAAGCGATAAATGCAATTTTCTAACATTCTGACCTCAAACACAAAAAAAATATTTTGAAAACAACGGCAGCCCCTTCAATATTTTAAAATACATTTTTAAAAAGCCAGAAGCTCATTCTTATCTTTTAAATTTAAATCCACTAAATTTAATCAAGACTTTTTGAAAAAATGGTCCTCAAACTCAGAATTTAAAAAAAAAATGTTATTAGAAAAATTTAAAATGACTTTTTTCCAAACTTTTTCTAATAAAATATGAATTTATTTAAAAAATATTTTGGCCATAAATATTATCAGTTGAATTTCGAAGCAAAAAGGGTAAAATATATCACACTTTTGAAAAAAAAAAAAAATGAAAACTTACTTCAATTTATATGGTTTTTTTTATTAAAACTGAATTTTTGCATTGAAATAATTAATTTTCTCAAAGACTGTGGTAAATAGGAACTTTAAATTTTTCCTATTTAACTTTCAACAGTAAGGGTTCTGAAATGAATAAAAAATAATTTTATGTTTAGATGTAGAACTTTAAAAAAAAATAAGTTACATATTTTTTCAAAACTTTTATTAAAAAAAGTTCTTCGAAAATGAAATACTTTTTAATTTTTTTCATAAACCGTAATACATATTGACATTTCCTTTTATAATTTGAAATCATAATAAATGCGGCCAAAAAAATTTGAAAATAAATGCATTTTATATTACGACCAAGTTTAAAAAACGACATGTTAAAATCTTTTCAATAATTTTTTTTTTTCAAAAACCTGAGTTCAATTACCATTCTTTCAAAAGCCGTACATTCAATTAACTTAATTTTAATTTTACATATATGACTAAGCTTCTAGCTTTTAAAAAATGTGTATTTGAATATTGTAGGTGTTGCCGTTGTGTTCAAATATTTTTTTTTTGTGTTTGAAGTCAATTAATAAGAAAATTGCATCTATCGCTTGAACTATGGAAGATTGTCCCTCACTCCCATTTATTTTTTTTTCCTTGAATTTCCTAGACAATCTTTTGGCATCAATTAATTTATGAAATTTAAGAAAAATTTTTGAAAAAAATTTGTTTTTGTTCACAAAAATCTTCAATTAAATTTAAAAAATCAAAACGGCAACACCGGCAATTTTTAATTTATAGACTTTTTTTATTTACCGACGTTTGAAAAAAAAGATTATCAAAATCTAAGCTGTTCGGTCGGGTTCCCTAATATTGCCAATTTTTGAGCTTTAGTTACTCCACTATAATATGCATTCTTGAATTGCTCATGTTGTTTTGTTGAACCAACAATTAATTCTTAAATTAATTTAACAAGGCGTTCTTGTCGTAAACATTTTCACTGTTTATGTTGGCGTTTTAACAATAATAGGTTCTTGTTTTTACGATTGCATTCAAAGACAACAATTTCGATGCTTGGAATTTCAACAACTTTCATTCTAAAAACAAGAATAAAAGTTCCTTCTTAATAGCTAACAATTGCCTCTTGTAACAAGTATTGCAAGTTGTTGGGTTCATTTTAACCTAATATTGTTGATCTAAAGTATAAAGTTCTTGAAATTACAACTTTTTTTTTTATAAAAACAACATTTTCCAATTTGGTGGGTTACAGATAAAAATTATGTTCTACAAACTTGTAGCTGAGCTTTTCTTTACAAAAAAATTGTCATTTTAATATTCTTGTTTCACTCACCGTTTAGGAACTATAACACTTCTAACCTACATAAAATATTTCATAAACTTGTATTGTTGTTATTTTATTCAAATTTTTGAAAAATATGTATGAAGTGTTGCAATTTCGAAACGATTTTTTTTTTTTGTAAAATTTTGTAAAATAAGCTCAGCAACAAGTTTGTAGAAAAGCTGTTTAGACCCACATCCTTTTTTTTTTTTTTTTTCTAAATTCACTATGACTTATACTTCAACCCAAAAACAAAAATTGGTGCACAATGTGTGTTTTCCAAATTTATTTGATAAGGCAGTTCAAAAATTTAATAAAATGATATTTTTTCAAAAAAAATCCTGTTTTGCAAAAAGCCTTACAAATCTTAAGGGGGGAAATCCCTCTGGAATTTTTTATTTTTGCATTATTTTTTTTTTTGCGTAATAAATTTATTTATCAACCGAAGAAACTATTTTCAGTGGTCTTAGCCTTAAATGAAGCCTCAAAAGTGCCTAGATAGTCCCGAAACCAATGCGCTCCGAACCTACCATAGTACTAAAACAAAATCTTTAAACGCATTTTTTTCGAAACTAGTTTTTTTCCGCGCCGTGCAATGTAACTCAAAAACTAATGAAGCTATCGACTTGAAATTTGAAGCAAATTACTCCTTAACTTATTGGCCACAACATGAACCTAAAAGTTGAATAAAATTTGTACAGTAAATATTTTTCTTAACCACTTCTTTGTAAAAAAAAACATGGTTTATTTCGTTTTTTGATTTCTAATTTTTATTTTTCATTAAAAAAAAATAAATTTAGGTTCATGCAATGCGTACTAATATCATCTAACGGAAAAAAATTTCCTTTTTGATTTAAGATGATTTTCTGGACCTGTGCATTGCACGGCGTAAACTAGAGGCGTCAACTTTGAAAGGCTCCAGAGCCGCCATTTTGTTATTTTTTCATTTCAAAAATTTTGTTTTCAATACTTAATAATGTCAGTGATATCTTGTCTTTTGCCAAATTTCAATAAGTGCTTTCAGTTTTTCATAAAAAAATATTGAAAAAGGTGTCGTCCAGAGGGATTTCCCCCCTTAATAGGTGAACGCCTGAATAGTACAGAAAAGAGTTGTAGTGTTATAAACATTGTAAATAATTTTTTAAATAGAATAAATAAATAAATAGATCGCTATTGTAGTAGGTAAGTCAATATACGAAAAGATCGTTTAATACTTAGCAAATACAACCAAACAGATTTAAAATCAAATTTTCTTTATACAGTGTTAGAACCAAAATCAATTTATGACTTGGTGTTGAAAATTGGGTAGATTTTCTATTTTAAATCATAACTTCGTTGGCAACAATGCTAACTCAAACTATTAGAAGTATCGAAGCAAAATTCAAATCGAAAGTGTGCTGGCTGGTATCATGTCTATTAAATTATTAAAATAAATTTACATTCACACAACTAGCTATACATAGATATTAGGGTGGGTCAAAAAAATCGAAATTCTTTTTTTTGAATTGGTACTCCGAAAAATCGATTGCTAGACCCCTCTAGAATATACACACCAAATATGAGCTCTTTATATTAATGGGAAGGTCCTCCGCTTTGCAATTTTCCATTTTTACATCAAGCTTCTACTAAAAAAAAATAATTTTTTTATTAATTGACTTTTTAGCAAATTTCTTTTCATATTCTTGTAGGAAATTGAACGCTCTACAAAAAAGGCCTTGTACACTTTTTTCGTTTATCTAACCGTTGAATAGATATTTGAGGTCCAAAAACGAGAAAATCTTTAAAAATTCGTTTTTTGTTCTTAATTTTGTAACAAATTGAAAAATTATAATGATCAAACGCGCAAGACATATTCTTGTTGAAAATTGATTGCTCCACAAAAAAGATCTTATTAACTTTTTTCATTAATCTAACCATTCTAAAGATATTCGAGGTCAAAGTTAAAAAAAAATATAAAAACATTTTATATTTTTAAAAAATTTCTAATTCACTGAAACTTCATTATTTTCAAATTAGCAAGATATATTCTTGTAGGGGCTTAAACGTTCTACAAAAAATTCCTTGGAATGAAATTGATTGCTTTAACCGTTTAGAAGATATTCGTATCCAAACCAATGCTCACTGATTTCAATAGTTTTCTTATGACCCGTATGCATTGCGATTTGGATACGAATATCTTCTAAACGGTTAAAGCAATCAATTTCATTCCAAGGAATTTTTTGTAGAACGTTTAAGCCCCTACAAGAATATATCTTGCTAATTTGAAAATAATGAAGTTTCAGTGAATTAGAAATTTTTTAAAAATATAAAATGTTTTTATATTTTTTTTTAACTTTGACCTCGAATATCTTAAGAATGGTTAGATTAATGAAAAAAGTTAATAAGATCTTTTTTGTGGAGCAATCAATTTTCAACAAGAATATGTCTTGCGCGTTTGATCATTATAATTTTTCAATTTGTTACAAAATTAAGAACAAAAAACGAATTTTTAAAGATTTTCTCGATTTTTGGACCTCAAATATCTATTCAACGGTTAGATAAACGAAAAAAGTGTACAAGGCCTTTTTTGTAGAGCGTTCAATTTCCTACAAGAATATGAAAAGAAATTTGCTAAAAAGTCAATTAATAAAAAAATTATTTTTTTTTAGTAGAAGCTTGATGTAAAAATGGAAAATTGCAAAGCGGAGGACCTTCCCATTAATATAAAGAGCTCATATTTGGTGTGTATATTCTAGAGGGGTCTAGCAATCGATTTTTCGGAGTACCAAATCAAAAAAAAAATTTTCGATTTTTTTGACCCACCCTAATAGATATGTTTAACTATACATTTGTATATGTGGGTATAGAAAAGGTAAGGGTTAACACTATATTTAAGTAGAATATAAACCCATCAAAGAGTTTATTTCCTGGTAGAATATTCCATAAATCTCTATCCACCCACCAATTAATAATCATCCACCATGAACTGACCCCCCCACCATTTAAACCACCATCATCATCAACAATATACCAAAGAGTTTTGATTTTCAGGACTTAGGTAGAGAAGTAGTGGTATAAAATATAAAAAAACAGAACGATCAATTTTTGGCCCAATCGATTTATTATTTGCTTTTGGCCCGTATATATCTTTTAATTTTGCTTCACATTTGTTCATTCCCAACTTAACCACACTGGCACTGGATGAAGGCCGGCATTTACAGTCCACCGGACGGACATCATCATCATCGCCTTTTAAATTATTTTGTATACGCCTCTGCCGACCATATGAGCAAATGTGAGGGAGGAGGGCTAGACTGGTGGGTTTAGTTTGGATGGGTTTATCAAACATAAAACAACGTTGAAATGTCTCTGAACCCCAAAATCGGCTCATAATGAACTTCAATCAAAGAAATATTTATGTTGATCGAATTATCGTCCGTTTCATCATCAGCATACAACAGGCCTAAAACCGGCCAGCTGGCTTTTCTAGCCACCCGCATATGTGTGGCATAAGGTCATTATTTGTCTGTGAAGCCGCACTGACACACCTGCTTTATATAGCATAGGCAACAACATCATCGGAACAACTATGGCTGCATATCCTCTCTATAAAACACACAGGATGCGCGGCGCGAAATTTATCAAAGAGGATGTGGCTTTAAGGATGATGATGATGATGGGGTTGATGGGGGTAGATTGGATACGGATAGTTGGCGTTGCACTACCACCCACTCACAATGCAGGAGTTTTTTGTATAGAGAAAATACTCATATCCTTTTTCTAGCTGTGTTTTCATAATTAACGAACTTATTGCTGATGGCAGGTAGTTTGTTATATGTATGGACGAGTTATAAGAACGAAACTTTTGATTCAATGCCCGCGGAGTTGCCGACGATTGCAGCTGCACTGGTTGAATTGAAATTGCAAAATTTATATATAATAATAATTAGTAAACGATTTTATGTGTCAGAAAAGCAAAAATATAGGATCAATTCGATTAGAGAGACACAAACACACCAGAGTCATAATATGGGTAAGGGTTTATACCAATAACAAAATTGGCAAAAATAATGACAATTTTGAAAATAGGTCATTCCCATCATATGTATATATTATATATATTTGGTATATGCGCCACAATTACCATTAATTTAATTTTCATGCTTTATAGTGGAATTGAAATTATGTTTAATTAAGGTATATATGTTTTTGTTTAGGTATATCCTTAAATGTACCTAACCTACACGAGTTTGCAAAAAAGGGTTAAAGATTGCGGCAAATTTGATATAATATACATTTTTCTGTTTATAGTTTTTAATTCGATAATAGATTTTATTCAAATTTTCCAAAATGCAACTAATTACTGTATCACAGGTTCACAAGTAGAAAATATTAATCATCAATTTTGTGTTTTTTTCTCCAACTCAGTAATAACTTAATTTTTAATTTTAAACGAATACAAATTACATGAAAGTATAGCTACCTGTTTGGTTTTTTGTTTTTTATTTATTTTTTTTTTGCAAAAAAATCAAATAAGATGCATGACTGGTTCGCAAATACTTGCCCTTATAGTTGCTTAATTCAATTTTACCATAAAATTATATGAGAAATATTATATAAATAAAGATTGAAAGTTGATTTTAAAATATCATTTTACATGGTTTTCCTCTCCAAATAAAGCGGTTTTTTTTTAATAATAATTTATTGTATGCTGTTTTGAAGAACTAATTTTTCCATATAATTGGATGAAATTTCGGGAAAATCCGTTAATCCGTTAAAAAAAAATACTTCAAAAAAAATCCTAAATTAACTTTTTTGAAAAAAGGTCCTTATTTTTAAATTAATGCTACAAAAACATGTAAATACAAAAGTTTTCGTTGAAATCGGTCAAGTGGCTCATGAGAAAGTCAGAAATCAATCAATGGTAGCTACCGTTATTAACGGTCGAAATTTTTTTTCTATATCAAAAGTAGGACATTATATATATGTCACAGTGCACATAATTTTATAGATCATCAAAATATTTAGAGTCGTTTAAAAAAAAAAAAAACAAGCTTTTTTGTTTTGGAAATATGAAAAGTAGGTACCTACAGTTAATTTTGATCCTCAAAATAAAATTTAAATTTCACCTCCAGGGAATCTTTAAAGACTCATAGCTACCAAGTTTGAAGAAAATCGCTTCAAATAGATTCAGAAAGACAGATAGCCCACTCGGGATGTACAAAAAATTAAGCTGAAATGGAAAAAATTATAAATTTATAATTAAAAAATAGGACGGTAGAGGGGATCACTGAGAGCTTAAAACCAGTTTTTCGGGAAAATCGACCTTGAGCTAAAGCCGCCATCTTGGATTAAAGGTAAAACACGTTTTAGTGAATAACTCGGCCGTTTTTGATTTTTGACAAAAATTATATATATAAAACTTGTAGAAAATTTTATTTTCTATAACTTTTATCTTAATAAATTTTTCTAAATGACACATATTTTTCGAGTTAATTTGAAAAAAAAAAACTATACTCCTACTCACCTTAAACTTTATACCCGCTTTGATTATAGATTTTAAGATCAACGCAATATGGGAGTGTTTTTATATGTTTTTGGAGATGAGAAATCTAGCTGCAATGTTAGTTTTTGCAAATTCCTGAAATTTTATAAACAAAAGGAACTGTCTCAAAATCAGTAAGTGTCATTTTACACAAATTTAGTTAATATGATAATTGATGTCTAGCAAGACAATTAAGTCTTTGAATTTTTCAAATCGCTTCATTAGTGTCCGAGATATGACCAATTGTTTATAACTCACTCTCTCTTTTAAGCTTTTATTATAAGCAATTGGTCATATCTCAGACATTAATGAAGCGATTTGAAAAATTCAAAGACTTAATTGTCTTGCTAGACATCAATTATCATATTTACTAATTTTGTTTAAAATGACACTTACTGATTTTGAGATAGTTCCTTTTGTTTATAAAATTTCAGGAAAATTGCAAAAACTAATGGTTTGGTTTCGTTTTATAACAAATAGTATGAAAGAAAGAAATTCTGAAGATAAAGAGCTATTAATCAATTCCAGTGGCGGATCTAGGGGGGGGGGGTCGTGGGGGTCATGAGCCCCCCCCCCCCCCCCCCCCCCCAAACCTCAGACGAAAAACAGAAAATTATAAGGCAAAAAGGTGGAAACGAGCTTTTAAACCATAGGAAGGGTTTCTTTATTGTTATGACTATGCTTTAGGAAATGATTCATGGGCATATTAGCAAGAAGTCGTTTTAGTTGTAAATATAATGAGGCCATGAAAAACAAATTTTTGATTACTAACACATTTTTTTAATGAAAAATTTTAAAACCTGAATATTCATATAATTTTCCATGATATAATAACTATTACATGTATTCCGATCCACGAACGCTATATCATAACCAGGGCCCGGATTTTTATGCAAATGCATATTTTTTTTTTTTGAACAGCCTTAGAAACAAATGAATCGAATCAAGAGATTTGCTTTAAAGTGGCATTCATTCGTTACCGCATATTTTTGCATATTTTGGTATAAATGCATATTCTAGCTTAGTGACCATCACCATATTTTCACAATAAATGCATATTTTTCGAGCATTTCTCCGATAAAACATTTCTAGCTTCATCTGGAAAAGAATACTGTCGAGAACTTGGCACCACTAAACACAATTCCAGCTGACTTTCATAAGTTTAAACTATGGGTTTCTCAGTGAGACTATAGTAAAACTAGAGGGTTGGAACTCGCTTAGTAAACAAGTAAGTTTGATGAAGGAAGCAATTTCGAAAATAAATGCAGTAGAGTCTTCAATGGGTCAGTCTATTTGTAAAAAAATAGAAAATGTTCTTAAAAAAAAACGAAGAATACATAAAAATGAAGAATTTCTCCACCATGTTATCCCTAAATGAAAATGAAGAGTGCCTGGATAGTCAATATTCTATAAATCAGATTAGCTCTTTAATAAATGCTCCACTAACGTCTGTGGAGTTTATTAAAACCAAATCACAACGGTTTAGTTTTTAAAACTTCAGGAAGCATTTCATGATTCATGCTAACAAAACCTTTTTACGAAACTAATGTACTAAGATATTATATAAATGATATATTTTTTTATTAAACCTACCTGAATTTAATGTTAATTTTATTTACTATTTGCTGTGAAAACATTCCATTAATAAAAGACTGAATTATTTTTTATTTTATTTAATTTTTTTTTTTTGTTTACTTTTGTATTGTACTGAGTATTTTTGCAGCATATTTTGGGTTTATTAAGGCATTTTTTAGATTTTTGTTGGCATATTTAGTAATTTTAAGCGCATATTTCGTGTTTTTTAGGGCATAAAAATCCGGGCCCTAATCATAACTAATCGCAATTACTTAATTTGATATTTTGGTTTAAGAAGATATACGCTTTTCTTTGTAACATACCTATTTATTTTTTAATTTGTACATTTTTTTTTTTCTTTTTAAAGTTATAACATTTCTTAAAATGCGTATTAAACATACCTAATTATAATTATACTATTTTTACTCGGTACTTTTTTATAGAAAAAAATATTTATGGTTTGATGTTTCCGCAAAAAAATAATGATGCTGAAAACATCGCTCTTGGAAACATCGATGTAATCGAAACTTCAGTTTTTTTTTAAGTGAAGCGCACCAGGCGAGTTCTACCCAAAAAACGAATGTGGAAGAAAAACATTTCTGAATTATTTTCGTACTTTTAGTATAGTTGAACCATAAATTAAGGTACCTTCCACGTGAGAATTTTGTAAAAATAAAGGTAGTTTTCTCTAAACCGGTCCCTGCGATTTTGATAAAAACATTCAACTGCAATCGCAATGTAAAATATAGTATGGTCAACGTTGATTCAATTTTGAAAAAACGAAAAATCATTCCGAAAAACAGTTTAATCAAAGTGGTTTCTGTTTATTTTAACTAGGTTCAAGATTCACACAGTGTAGAACGGTTATTAACTTCTAAATTTGTTTAAAATGACAACCTCATTAACTTCAACAGATTTTTTAAACAAAAGCTTTGATTGTACTAATTAAAAATTAAATATAGAAAAATTAATTTTTTTGGATTAAGAAAAATATATATATTTATATTATATAAATATATTTTTTAAATATCAATTTTTCGAAAACGGGACATATATTTGAAGTCTTAGTTTTAGGTCGTGTGTGAATTTGGTTAAATTTTTAGCTGAGGATAAGTTTTTGACATTTGTATCTATGTCTGTTGAATAAAGAATTTATCTTAGCTTTATTTAGTTGTGAGAATTGGGATACATTTTTGAAGTGGCTAAATACTTTCTTAGTTGCAAAACAAAAGAATTAATGGTGTATGAAACATTTATAAATATTAACAATTTACAAACAAGCGTTGACCTGTGAATCTTATTTTTGCGTTTACATTCACTTAAAATTTTTGTTCATCATCAATAAAAGCTGTGTTTTATTTTTCTCGTGATCCAGATCAGATCATTGTATTTATTTGCGAAACAATAACAAAACAAAATCCTGCTTTTATTGTAATCTATCGTCCGGCTTAAATCGACTCGTGAAAAGTCGGCATTACTTTCCCAATTGTCTTTCTTTATTTTCAGTTTTTGATTGTTTATTAAAAAAAATACATCAATACTTCTGCAAACAATTTTTACTCTGAAGATAAAAGTTTAAACGGGTCCCAGAGCAAGGTAAATATTTGACAGCTGAAAACTTTTTTCTAAAAAAAATGTATTGTCAAAAATTTAGCTTAATTTAAGCTCCGAAACAAAATCCTCTCGAAAATGCATTTGATATAAGATTTTAGATAGAATTTTTTATGTTAGCTAAAATTTAGCATATATTTTGAGCACTTGACCATTTTTTTAAAATTATTTTGGAAGTAAGTTTTTTTTAATTCTGTGACCCCCCCCAAACCAATTTTCTAGATCCGCGCCTGATCAGTTCAGATAATGAAAAACTACTTTGCATTAAAAAAAAAAAAAATTAAATTACTTTTTTTATAGCCACTATTCAAAGGTTATAACTTATAACTATTACCATTCTGCAATTAACTTTGGACGCGCATATTTTTAAAAAAGTTCCCATAGATTTTTTTTATTCCACAGGTGTTTAAAATTTTTCATAAAATATTTTTTTTACATTTTGCATCGAAAAACGAGTTTCAATATTTTTTCAAAGAAAAAGTACAACAGCTATAAAAAATTTTAAAATGCTCCACTTTTTAACGGACACCCTTTATATTAAAAAAAAAATAGATTGAACATTTTTTTTTTTTCTAAAAAATGCATTTTAATAAAAATAAATTCTTCATTTACATACTTGTTTTGTGAGCTCAATTAGATTTAAGAAGTTTTTTTTTTTTGTTTTGGAAAACGAATTTTAAGTTTTTTTATATTTTAATTTTATTTATTAAGCATTTACCAAATTTCTATATAAAATGCCTTAATAATTTTAGCAACTTGAAATCTAAGGGCCATTTGCTGAAACGAAAATTAAATAATTTATGTTGAACATAAACTCTTATTCTCTACTTTTTCTTCTGCGTAAACTGTCACAAAGAATTAATGATGAACTTAAATGCTTAAGTTTCAATTCAGTCCAAAGCCAGAACTATAATTATAATTGGAGGATGCAGTCGGATGCTAATGTCAAACTTTTTGACAAGTTTTCATTAGTCGATTGCTGTTGCGAGCGCTGCGCTGTTCCCCTCCGTTTCGGCTGACGCATCCGACAATTATAGTTCTGGCTTAAGAGTTACAAGCTCGTACTACCCAGTCTTGCATTTTATGATGTAGCAGGGGTACATGACTTGGCAAAGACATTTTTGGTTTGAACTTGCAGATTGGGGGGGGGGGGGAATTGAGACGACAAATGATTGATTTACAAAAGCTACTTTGAGATGAGAGTAATATCACAAGCAAAAAAGCATGAGATGATTTAAACATAAAATAGATGTTCACTATCTGTTATCTGTCACTATGACATTTCCGAATTTAATGTCTGTTCATAAATCCCATAGTGATTTTTGATTCCCTTTTTTTTCCTATATGAGTATAATTCCAAGTCCCTGTAGCACCTAACAATTTCCATTTCCCAAAAAAAAAAAAAAAAAATATACAAATTTAATACACAGTCATTTGTCCTTAAATTGATTTTTGAACCTTTTTATCAAATTACTATCAAGTATTTTAGAAAACGTGCCACCAAAGCAACGGTATAAGAAGGAGCTCCATCCAGCAACACAGTATGAGCCTTATTAAATTCAAATTGAATCCAATTTTTGTTATTCTATTTTTTTTTTGTAGCTCAAACCCAAAAGACAAACAGAGAATAAACAATGAGATGTTGATCTCACTTTCATTATATTCCATAGGGGATTTATATAAGACAATACTACGGTAAGGACAATACCTGGCCTATATGCGGAATAAAAGCAAGGCAATAAAAATGAAAAAAAAAAGGAACAAATTTCTCTCCTATTCCATAGGAAAGACACAACAACAGGCTTATGTACATATATTTGTGTATTATGATGAGGAAAAGTGAAGGTGTCATAAGTGATGGAGCAATATGTGACCTGTTCCATATGAATGAATGTTCTTCAGACCGAAAAGGCGACGAAATACGAAAACTGACAGGGGTTCTCTTTTACTTTTTTGTTAGGTTCCTTTTCTAACATTATAGCCAGTATTATCTTGTACCTATTTTTAGGCTTAAAAGTTTGCATCATAAAATAGTTTTTGGCTCTTCGTGCTTTTGAGCTTTTATTGCTGTCTTATTTCTTTTTATTTAGAGACTATACTACATATATGTATAATTTTCTTTCTCTTCTTGTTTTTAGTTTCCATGCTTTGGCATTCAAGGCGTGGGAAACCATTTTGTTATTCATATCACAACAACTTAAAAAAATGCTTTAAGTAAAATTTGTGCATACACAAAAAGCTTGATAGAAAAAGAAAAGAAGACAAAAACCGGGACACCGTGCTAGCAAAAAAAAAATTAAGGGACTTAATAAAAAAAGAAAAAAAAAAAACTCGGGCTAGCAGCAAACGAAGCTCTGATGCTTGTTCTCATCATACCCACCTGTTTTTTTTTTTTTTTTTCTCCACTATCTTAGAAGGTTTCTTTTTCTTTTTTTTGAACCGTTCACGTGCTCATGACAATTTAAAGAAGAAAAAAAAAAAAAAAACTCATCTCAGGTAGGTAAATGAAAAAATAGGTTGAGTGGATGTGAGCTCTTCAAGGAGCTCTGGTAGAGGTGTAAAGGTATGTACATAGGTATCCTGTGCCAAGATGAATAACTTTTATTTAGTAAGCAGTGAATGAAGAAAACGACTAGGAAATGCAGAATATGACTAGAAAAATGGAAATAAAAAATATTTAACAAGACATTTTCATATCAGGAAGAAAAGAGACAACAATACAAAAAAATTCTGCATCTTCCATTGTTGGAATAAGACGAAGTTCTTTTTTTAACGAAATATAACTCTTGTTGACGAGGTTATACCTACAGGGGATGACAACTCCTTAACATATCCCAATTTTTTGGAGTCCCGCTGCCGGTAGTCCCTGATACATGTATGCACTAATAAGCAAACTAATATAGTACCAACTTTAAATAGTTTGGAAACTAGGTTAGAGATGACAGATATACAATTTTTAACTTTTTTGTAACCACATTTTGCTTATCAGATGCTTGTAATGAGGGTTATTTGCTGTCTTGTGAAATTTCGCTAAAGGAAGAACAATACTTTTAAAATAGTAGCTTCCTTTTAAATAATTATAAAGTCTTACCGAATTTCTCTATAAAGCTCTTAGATAAGACTTTTTAAAGAAGTCATTCTTCATTTTACCCCACCCTTCACTACTTGTAAGAGTTACAAAAGTTCTTTAAGTTATAATCTGCTTTAGAGCAGGTCACAAATCACAACAATATTGAACGAACTATTAAATGCTTTTTGTGACTCTCTCAAGTTGTGACTGAGGAGGATAACCGGGATATTAGCCTTCATGTTCCTATAAATCGTTTATTTCAGAAACAGCATAAGTCCACTTTTTCCAAAAAATTTTTTTTTGGAAATTTCTCATTTATGTATACCTAGTTATTCATCTTCTGAAAAAAAAATTAAGTATGTCAGACCCCCCAAAATACGAAAACTGAAAGAAAAGGGTTCAAAATATATGGAAAATTTTCACCCGGTGACAACATTTTTGACTGTTTAATACATGACTTTTTACCAGTTTTAAATTATTTTGGCAGCAATCTTGACACGCACCCCCTTTTGTTAGGTATATATCTACAAAAAGGTAGATATCTATATCTATTAAATTCATTAAAATTGTACTCAGGATTCAAAAGTTATAGCCAGATTTCTGGTGGTGGCAGCATTTTTAACTCTTGAATAATATGACATTTTACCAGTTTGAAATTTTTTTTGGCTAACATCATGACACGCAAGCCTTTAAGTTATACATCTATAAAAAGGTAAAGATTTACTCTATCTACTGCTATTTAATTTATTAAAATCGAAAATCGAATCAAAAACTATAGCTAAATAAAAACAAAAGTTTTACCACAAAAATTTCGTTTATTTCAGAAACGACATAAGTCCACCGACTTTAAAGGCTTAAAAACCCGCAAAGACCTAAAAAAAAGTTTATATTTTAAAGGTTTCTAAATGCATCTTAGGCTAGATTATAACTCGGCATACTCTAAATTTGAAGTGTTGTGGAATTTTAAGTAAAAAAACTGTTTTTTGTTGCTCCTGAAAAGTTTATGCTCATGGACTTATGTCGTTTCTGAAATAAACGATTCCTATATAAGTTGATGTTGTAAGTCCTGTATGAGTTATTTGAAACTGCTTGATTAAGAATTATGCTGGAATACATGCATTGATTAACGTCTTTTATCGTTTTTGTAGTTGAATTGTTTTTTTTTTTTTTTTTTTTTGTTCCATCGATTTTTGACCACGCGATCAAATATTTTATCAACTCAATCAAGCCGGATTTTTTGTGTTTGGAAATACCTATTTGGTCGTCGCTACTTTTAAAATACCTTCCTTTTCATTGGAAAAAGGTTTTGATATCTAACAGCTCTCAAGAAAGCAAGGATTTGAGGATTTGAGTAAATTTTGTAGAGAACAGCCATGTGTCTGAATCAGGGTTCCCAGGTTTTCAAAATAAAAATCCCCTTTTTTTAACACCAAAACGTTTATTTTTCCCCTTTTTCGTAAAAAAATTCCCCTTTTTTCCAGAAAAAAAATGCAAGTATTTATTTTTTTTAATTTTTTTATTTAAATCTTTTTTTAAACATATTAATTTTGTATTTAATTTATTCATAAAAAGAAAAACTTTATAATAGACATAATAAGCTCAAAATACATATTTCAGTGAAAATAAAATTTATGAAGTATGGAACTACTTCATAAATTTTATTTTGAGGGTAAATCTAAAATATCAGTGCTAATTTAATAAAAAATGGATATTATTTTTTATATTTAATGTATTTTTGTAAATCATATAGTATTTATGCCGATTAAGGCATGCTTTTTTAACAACGATGTCTTAAAAATGTATAAGTGTTTTTTGTTACTTTTATTTTTTTTTACTGCCGCGGCTGCTGGCTGAAAATTTCGTTTGATATACCCAAAAAAGTACAGATTCCCTTAATGAAATATTTTGAGGAGTGAATTAAAAAATGGAAGCACCCTAGTTTTTTGTAGATTAAAAAATTCACTTAGCGTGGAATACGATAGTTTATTTCGAAATTAAGTTTAATTTAAATTGATTCCATTGTTCAAAGATTGTGTCTAACGTTTTGTTTGTAAGTTTAATTTTTTCCCCTTTTTGATATTTTTTCCCCTTTTTTATCCCCGTCCCCTATTTTATCCCTTTCGTTTAAGAAAATCGGCAAAAATGGTGATTTTCCCCTCAACCTGGGAACCCTGTGTCTGATGCTTCTTGACTGCTTTACGGACCGATTTTATAGTAAAACCAATAAAACCAAAAATTAGGAAACCCTATTTAAATAAAATGGTTGCTAGATTACTATAATCCTCTTTGTTTTGTTGAAAAATTTTGTTGGGAAATATTTTATACCTCAAAGCTCAAACAAAAGCTTACATAGTAAACAAAAAAAAAAATTACTTGAAAAACGTAGATCGAAAGGTATGGTAGTCATCACAACAAAAACGTTACGGTTAAAAAAAGAGCCAAGTTCTCCTATGTTGAAATTATGCTGGCACAAAAAGTACTCAAATATAAAAGTGTACCAAGTTCAAAAGTTTGGTCTTGATCTTATCAAAGACATTCTTATCAAAGATATCCATAACTTTAGTGATCGTGAAATGTACACAAATAAAGAAGATGATCCACTGTCTGGTCATTTATTTGCACTTGACGGTGAAAAGTGGCAAACAATGCGCAATAGAGTTTCGCCGACTTTTACATCGGGAAAAATTTAGTTTATGTTTTCGACAATTGTGAACGTTTTTGATGAATTTTTGGATGTTATTTCCAAATCAATGGAAAGTGATTCTGTGATTGAAGTCAATGACTTGTTGGCTCGATTTACTACGGACGTAATTGGAACTTGTGTAGGTATTTGGTATCGATTGCAATAGTCTAAGGGATCATAGAAAAGAAATAAATTTTTTATTCTTCGGAATACTATCCAGGCACTGTCAAAATTTAAGAATAGAGCAAAATTAAATTTCCTTTATTTTTGACTTATAAACAGGACAATGGGCACGTTCAGGAAATATTAGGGACTAAATATTTAGGCAACGTCATTTTCTGAACGGAAATTTGAGTAAATTGACTAAATTTGTTTGGATACACCATTATTGTCAAATTTCGAAATTTATTTGAGAATTTTACAAATCGCGTGAGGCAGACACTAAAATTTCGCTTTACTTTAATAAATAAATAATATCAATTATAACCGAAAATGCACATTTTACTCGTTTTTCACACAAATAGATTTAATTATGTTAAAATTAAAAACAATCATCTGTCATGTTGACAAAAAAAACTTTCCTAAATATTTAGGGAAAATTTTCTTGCCTAACTTTCCAGTCAGCTTTCCAATAAAATTACCTAAATTGGAAAGATTTTTTCTGACAGCTGACCAATCAGAGACCGAGAAATCACCTAAATATTTAGTGCCTAACGTTTCTGAACCTGCCCAATGACTTTTATTTAATTCAATTTACAATATTCGTATCCGTTTCAGAGAATGATAAAGTCTTGACATAGAAATATGGATGGTAAAAAACAACATTAGCACAGTTATTTTCTCATGATGACTCTTTTTTGACTTATTTTTTTGTTTGTTGTTTCTATTTTAGTTCTTGTTTTTTCAACCTGCATTGTTTTCTATTTAATTTTTGTTTTCTTTTAAATTGTTGTTATAGTAAGATATTTATTTTTTAAGATGATACAAATATAGATAGGTATAAAAACTTTAATATTATAGACATTTGTATCTACATTTCTTAGTAAAAAGATTGCCCCAGCAGGATACAAGGACATGGATAAGAGTAAGAGATAAACGTACGCTTCTAATATCTAACATAAACAAAAGCTACATTTGCCTTAAAGATATATGTATAAATGAATTTATGATGTATGTTGGTACGTTGGTAGCTATTTTGTAGCTAGGCAAACAAAAAAAAAGAATACCTTTTACAACATTCCTATAGTTTCTATTCTAAGAAACAGGATTCATACATATAGGTATAATTTTTGGGAAAATATGTATTTTCCTACAAATCACTTCCTACTTTTATATTTAAATTTGAGAATATTTATTTACCTATGTTTAGAATTTCATGAAATAGTAATATGATTTTAAATTCATAAGAATGCCCTATCTTCTACCTTCTGCTATTAGATTAAGCAGCTTAATAGCCACCTAACCTACACAATATAATCGCCACCTTAATATGATACAATTCCAATAAAGAGAGCTTAAAAATCCATTAAAAATTCTATTAAACAAACTTGCAATATATTTTTCTTTCCTAAAAGTAACCAATACACATCATTGGCTGCGTTTTTTTTAAGGTTGATAGAATACTCATGAGTAGAAATCTAGTACAACCAACAATAACACATCCTATCTTCTTGTCCAGTTGTATCCTATTACTAGATCTACTTACTAATCATCTACTCAAAAAGTAGTCTACTACATCCAAAGGAACGCAACTTTAGCCACGTTCCTTTGGAGGTGGGTAGTTTACTCATGAGTAGATAATCAAGTACAATTTACATCTAGAACTACTTATGCTTTTCTGCCCGAGTAGATGAAAATTGCATTGATTTCGTTGAAAGTGAATTCCATTGAAAATCAGTAATAAAATACGTACATTACCAAATGTTAAATTTATCGATGAATTGTATGAAAACCCGAAGCTAGCTAGTGAATTCAATTGCTTAAATCAACTTTTTGAGCATTTAGGCGCAATTTAATTTGATATTCCAAAATGGTTATAAAATTAATGTATTAAACCTTTAAAAACGCGTAGTTCGAAAATATCCATCGATAAATTTAATCGAAACTATAAAAGTATTTTTTACAAAATTGACTTTGGCCCAATTTATTGACTCTCCATTAAACTTAAATCGCCATTAAAAAAAGGAATTTTAAAATTAAAAACCAATTTCGTTTAATTCAGTCTCTTTAAAGGATTTTTTTGAAGTTTGGCATTATTAACTAATTGAGCATTAAATTAAATTTATAAAAGTCGTTTTAGTTAAAACACCAAATTCGACCTTTTAGGCCCAATTTATTCACTCTCCATTATTTTTAAAGGCTCCATTAGAAATTATAAAACTGTCAAATCGCATACAAATTTTAAAATTTCCCTTTTTTAATGGCGACTTTAAATTTAATGGAGTGTGAATAAATTGGACCTTAGAGGATTTTTAGAGTAAATGGAGATTTTAAACAGAATTTCTATTTATTTACTCTAGATTAGTGTCAAATGTCATTTCATTTATTGTTTAATTATTTTTTTATTTGAAAAATGTCAAATGAGCTAAAGAAATATTAAAAAAAAAACATCACAATTATGAATAAAAGTCCAGACTAGAATTTTTTTGAAGGTATACACATTTTGTATTTGTACCATAAATAAGTAATACATTATATAAAATGACTGCGGCAACACTTCATTTAAGATTTTTAATAGACACAAAATTCAAAGAAATTAAAGCATTTCTTGTCTACTTCGCACAGATAGTACTAGATCTACTAGATTATATTCTTAACTTCAAAACTAATTAGGTTTGAGATGCTGCATAATATAAGCATCTCAAAACATTGCAATTGAAGCCATGAGAAGAAGAGATCATAAGCTTACTTTGAAACTAATGACGCTAGATGAATGCCGATAACACCTAGTTGTTATTTGACACAGCTGGAAAAAACTAAAAATTTCACTTAACACTTTCTTCTTCTCATTGCTTCAATTGTAGGTTGTAGCATTCTTTGGTTACCACTGGTATATCGTTAATTTCGAGCATTTTTGTCGTTTTCAGTTGCAAAATACTTACGGGCCATAGTTTTTATGGTTTTTCTTCAAATTCAAATCTATTTGATTTGACAAAATTGTAGCTTTTGACAGATTATTTTTCAAAAAAAAAAAATAAAAAATCCCTAGGATATTTTTAACAGAGTTTTAAATTTAAAGTTTCCATTAAAAGTACCTAAGGACTTTAACTAAAGAATAATGAATTAAATGAATTTTTACTGATGTATACTTAAAGGCGTCAATAGTTTAACAAGGCCGTTAACTAAAGCGATAAATTTCAAAATTTAATGGAGGCTCAATAAAATGGACCTTAGGTACTAAGAATGACTTTCAAACTTCAAGTAGGTAATCAAAGTATAAACTTTCAAAGTCAAAGTTTGTTAAGTATTTAAAAATACATTGAATGCAATCAAGTAGTAATCTCCATCAGAAATCAAAAGAAGGGTAGAAAATATACAAAAACTATAGAAATGTTAATTGGGTTTAATTATTTTTATTTCGCTAGCCTTTTCGTAGAGAGTTTTCAAGGTTAACTCGATTGTTTTTAACCAATTTTACAATTCAATGCGAATTTATTGAAATCTAACTCAAAGCAATTTTTAAAGTCCATGGCTACTTCATGCTACTTCATCTACCTGTTCTCGACTTTCAAATTCCAATTTAAAAACAAAATAAAAAAAAGTACAAAACGAGAGGAAAAGAAAAAATAATCACAAAGTAATAATGATTGAACTTTCACCTACAAAGAACTCAAAGTTATATAGGTACGTACAGCAAGTACCAACTAGGATTTTTTTTACCACCCATTCTAGCCAATTCACTCTTTTTCTCTCTCCCTCCATCTCTCTCTCTCTTTCTCGCTCTTATAATACGTCCCACTTTGCCTACTTGAAAATCACTCCTCCAGACAAAATGAGAATGGTTTGTGCCTTGCTTTCATTTCACCTGCCTTGTGGGCTTCTGGCAATGGTTCAAGTACCACTTATTGTGGTCTGGTTAGCTAACACATAAGTACCGGAAGCCAATCCTTCACGGATGGAGAACAAAAATACAAGTGGCTGCAGGCACTTTCTCCATTCACTTCACTTTACCAATTCATCATCATTGTGATTCTTTTTTTTTTCGATTTTTATTCCTTTTTTGTACTCAAGTCACTCTTCGACAGCATCATATAGTCGTCTATACCTACGTCCGTCCGGGATGTAATCCACAATCAATGAAAACCGACAAATTTGTGACGGTTAGACCCCAATGAAACTGCAAAAAAAAAGAAAAAAATCAGAAGGGATTTTGCGGATTTTCTTGTCATGTAGCTTCTATAGAAGCTTTGTTGTCAATGTAATTTCAATTTAAAGTTCACTTTAAAAATTAAGGAATTGAAGTACTAGAATACAGACGATAAGAAACTCAATACAAAAGGTCAGCAATAAATTAAGAATGAATTGTACGAAAAAAAAAAGAAAATTAGGTTAAACAAATAAACCCTTAACCTTCCATAAAGCTGTTCTATTGTATTCAATCCGTTTTTTTTTTTTTTTTTTTTTTCAAGACCACTCTAGACGATTGTTGTAAAATGTTCTATATCCAAAAAGTATAGATAAGGAGAAGACTGCGGTGGTTAGACTCAAATACAAAAATCAGAAGGTCAAGCGTCAAGGTAATTCAAAAAGGCTACAAGGGCAAGGAGTGTTGTAAAGAGTTTAAAAGATTAAAGAGAAAATACATAAAAGCCTTAGGAACCAACAATATGTAAATGGAGAACTGATTGAGCAAAAATAAAAAACAAAAACAAAAAAAAAATCAATCGAAGGACAAAATTCAAAAATTTATTGCTTTCTTCCCTTTCAGTAACTCGCATGGTTTTTGATTTATTGAATTTTCCGCCAAAATAAGTTTGATGTTATCGGACAAAATCTGAAATGATTAAAAACAAAATGTTTGGTTGACCTTCAAATTTGTAGGTTTTTAAATGGTTTTCAATTCCACAAACTTGGTCTTTGCATCGTCAATAGTTTTTTTTTTGATATTCAAAATTCCGCTAAAATAAAACTGAAGTAGGTGAAAGAAAATAGGAAAATTATTATTTTTTGATTCCCAAAATTATAGGTTATTAAATTTTAATTTGTTGCTCAAAAATTAATTTTGTAGCTCTACCCTATACCTAATCAGTCATTCTTTATTTTAACTTAAAGTTTCAGAAGTGCACTTCCGGTTTTGATCACTGGCGTTATCAACATTCTTAAAAAATAAATTTTTTAAGTTTTTTGCCAAGAATTGAAACTTTTGAAAACAAATTGTTTGCTGCAGACTCCAATTTTGAAGCTCCAATACTTTTAAAAATATTCAATGTTTTGTTTAAACAAAGTTAGCTCAAAGCAAAGCTCTCAAATCGGAAAATCAATTTTTTTTACAGAAATGTGAAGTAACCTAGACTAAGATGAAACTCGAAAAACTCGATTTTGTAGCTCGATTATTTTCTTGTTATTCAATATACCGCTAAAATAAGACTTAACCTCATTACATAACGGTCAAAATTTTCAAAACAGTAGCATTTAAATTTTTTTTTCTCGAAATTTTAGCTTTGCAAAACATAATTTTTTGCGCATAAATTAATTTTGTTGCTCCTCCTTCTGTCATTTTCTATTTCAATTTAAAGGTTAAAAAGTGTAATTTCTCAAAAACTATTCAGTAAAACAACTTGACTTGAGTTGAAAAACAAAATTATTACCTTCAAAAAAAGTTATAGCCCAGTGTTGTACGTGGCTTTTTTTAATTTTTAATATTTTTTTTTCTCTCGGCTAATTCGGAGTAAAGTGGATAAGCACTTAAGTGGGTTTCACTGTACCAAGAAAATGAAAATTTATCCTTCCAAATAACTTTTTAGTCCTTTGGTACCTACTTGATGTGAAAAATATGCCCAAATTGTATTGATCAGGGTTTAGACCAAAATACTTAACTACTGTTACTCCCAAAAGAGGGGGACTATTATGCTATCATGAGAACAGCTTATCGCCCGGAGTTATTACTCACTAATTCATGGTACAGAAGATCGAGCTAAATTTCAGCTCTCATACAAATTATCGAAAAAATTTAGCCGAGCTTAAATTTATCTGAGCATCTTATCGATAAATTTGTATGGGAGCTAAAATTTAGCTCGGATCTGTGTATCAGGCTTAAACCTAAATAATTCTCGTGCAAAAGCTATTCGGAGTTATCACGATTTCCTTTTGTATCGGAAATTTTCTACGATACCCGAAAAAACAATCACAAAATACAATCGTAGTGACGATTTGTATGAAATTTTCCATTACTAACAGATTCCGTTTTTTTTTTTTCTTCCAAAAACTGTTTAAATCTTCCCGATATCTCTTTTATTGCTCGAGGGATCTTAAGTTTCAGTTAATATGCCAATGACAAACTTAACTTAATTTAAATTTTAAGCCACTGGTCATAGAATTATTATTATTAGCCTACGTTTTTTAAATATTAATAAAAACTATTTTTGCAACCGCAAAACCTCCAGAAAAGTATATTTTGGTTCTTGTGGCAAAAAAAAGTTTAATTTGGTTGAACGGTGCTGTTTTTGAGCCAAAGACTTAATTGAAATAAAAGAGATATC